>NW_009708682.1:42703-71998 GCF_000703405.1 Apaloderma vittatum | reverse complement strand
CTCGAGGAACATGGAGGTGACAGAGGAGACAGGAACGGAGCGGGCAGTGGTGTGGTGCCCAGCCAGGTTCAGCTGCTCCCAAAACCCCTGAAAGTCCGGGAATAAAAATGACATTCAAAGGCGAGTTTGGCAGGAGCGGTGGCAGTGTCATCTTGTGTTTAGCTAGAGTGTGCCTTTTGAACCAAAACCCTGCCTGGAGTGAAGACCTCCTGAGCTGAAGGTTTAGCTTCTGCTCTTACCGGTGATGTCTTCTTCATTTCTAACCAGAGTTGTCAGGCTTCGGTTCACACTCACGGATTTCTGCCTTTCCCTTAAAGGCGGTTCTGTGGGGTCTGGTACTCTGACTGCTCCTGAAGACACGCACGATCTCTAACAGTCAGTCCTCAGTCCTTTCTTGGTAAACCAAACAGGCTGAACTTCTTCAGCCTCTCACCGTAAATCACCTTCCTCATTCCCTCGCTCATTTTTGCGCCTTCAGTGTTTTAGCATCATCCCCAGGTGTAGGTACTGACATTTTAACTGCTTGTTGGGATTGTTGGAGTAGAGATGACATCTATATATTCTTGTTTCCCAGTCTATGTAAACTGAAAGGTCACTTTAACTCAAGGTGCCACAGATGCACCCACGTCACTTGTTTGAAGTGTACGAGCAGCCCACGCTGACACCCAGGACAGGAAATTAGTGGAAACACCTGGCTGTCAGGCCTTGTTTCAGGCAACCTTGTCTGCAGTTGCAGCTCACCTAGGGGCAGCCACGGCTGCGTAGATGAGCTATGAGTCTGTCCTATGGCTCAGTCTGCTTCAGGTGCCCATGGCTCTGCTTCCTCACCACCACCACCACCACCTTGGCCAAGACAATTCTCTTCCTCATCTTTGTGGAGATTAATGAAGCCCATTCAGCCTCTGCGATGCCCCTTAGTCATCGTCATGCCAGCTGCTGCCCTCCTCAGGACCCAGCCACTCCCACTCCGTCCCAGATGAAGCCTGGTGGTCCCAGCCAAAACCCTCACCCCAACATTCAGCCCAACCCCTCCTGACTCTGTTTTAGCCCCAGTACTGGAGTTGGTCTCCATTTCACAATATGATTGTAGATGATTTGGTCAATCTTGGCCACTCTTCCAGTGTTGGAGATGGTCATTTAGGGATACTTACTGAAGGATTTAAGAAATGCGACATTTATTTAACAGTGCTTACCCTGACATATCTTCCCAGCTTATGAAAAATCAAAGCTTCGGAATCCTCCAGTGCAAAAGGTTACATCTGAGTCTTCATTTTAAAAACCACCAGTGGTCATACACCATTTACCATTTTTGACCTCTGTTACGTAGTGAAGCAATGCTATGTAGTTTAAATACATATTACATAGTATATATTTTAGAATATAAGATAGTATAATTTCATTTGAGGCTGGTTAGTTCTTTTAGTTCTTTTTTTTTTTTTAATAAGGAATAGAGTATGATTGTTCCCTGTTTGCCTCCAGGCTAATCACAATTTTATTGACTTCTGTCACTTCAATACCTATTGTTTTTTTTCCCAGATGCAAGGGCCTACCCTACTCAGTCTTACCTAGCATGAAAGCCATTGCATTCCTCTCATTGTCCTTGTGACTATTACCTGTAGGTTTTCAAGCTCTGCTGGAAGTTTTTTGAAATGAGATATCCAGGAATGCACACGAAAGGTTATTAGAAGGCAAGCAATAAAGCTGGATGCTAGATCTACAGTTGGGGGAATGCAGTCTTTTATAAAACTCATGTCTCACATTTTTTGAGAGTTCCCTTTTCTTTGGCCTTAGTTGGAGGAAAGGCAGATTTGTTTCCTCCTTCCCTTATATCTCCTCCCACACTGTTGGCATAGTTTGAAGGAACTGACTTAAGAAATTCGAATGCCTGGAACCCACTAGCTGCTTCCAATGACCAGCGTCAACTGGTCCCAGTACAGACCAGCTCTACTTCCTCTCCCCTGCAACAGCTTTTGTCAATACTCCCTCACACTGACTGTGTTTATGCCAGGAACAGCAGAGTTTCAAAAGGATACCTTGTGCATTTGTCAAAAATTAGGTGAAGGTTTTGATGATATTTAGTTTGCATGGCAATTAATCCCGTTAAAAGATCTTCGTGCAAGAAAAAGTTCTGCCTCTTGTGCAAATAACTGCACCTTAATATAGAAAGTTTGGTTCTACCTGAAGAGCAAAGCTGTTAGCCAAGTTTTGTTGCAGAGCTTCAGGAAGATTTTTGAAGGATCGAGATTTCAGATGACTGGTAAGAACTGGGAGCTAAATTAATTGACTTTGTATCACTATGGGAAGCCAGTGCCAGGAACAGAAGGCTGCTTTGATTTACTTGGAGTAATCCATGCTGCTGCGGTGACGTGATGGAGTTTCCTGAAGTACTGGCATGTATTTTTGGAATTTCTTAAGGGCTGATACCATTTCTTAAGGCTCTACCATGCTGTCTGCAACCTACACAAGAAGTGACAGAAATGAGTCTGGCTGGAGCCTAATTGACTGGTGGTGGATTGCCAGGGTGGTGCAGGATTTCCTAGCCAACTAGAAATGTTGTAAGGCGTTACTCACTGCTGTAAAGGAGCTTACTATCAGCAGGTAGGCTAGAACAATTCTCAAACTAGAAACTGAATTGACTGATTGCTGGTATGACACTTTCGAAAAAGGCAGTGGCACCAATGAGGCAAGCCTTCAAAATGTTTCAAATACCAATATAAATAATTTTGGTTTTAGATGGAGCGAGCTCTCATGCAATTGATTCTCATCCTTCAGCATATCATTGGCCAGTGGCTACTTTCTAAGAGAATTTTCTCAGGAAAGCAAGATTAACAGCTCTTATGTAGATCAACATCAGCAAGAATTGCTGGTTAGACAGCTATGGGGCATCCTCTTTGTGCCTGTTGAGACCTGGCGGCACTGTTGTGACTAAAAGAGTCATCTGCTATTTTTGTCATCAGTTACTTGCAATTGTCTCTCAGCTGCCCAGAGGGATGAGGGTTGGGATTTTCTGAGACAGGAATACTCTACGTGTTGGATGTGGTGGGGCAGGCCTGCACTTTGCCAGGTGTGTGCATTCTTCCTGTGAACAACATCTTCTTTCACAGTTGCAGTTTATCGCTTCTTCTGGTTGTGGACTAGAGGCAGTTGGGATTCACAAAGTGGCTCTAGCACCTTGCATAGCTTCTTAGGGTGGTATCTGAGAGCCTGAACAGATCTTCACAAGACATATCTTAATTAAAAAAAAAATAAATTAATTTCAGTTATCTCACAGTTGTAACTGTTAGTCACTTTTGAGAAGGTAGGAATTTTTGGCAGTTGAGTTCAGCAAAGCATTCCAGTACAACAGAAGATGACTGAGTGCTAAAGCCAGGAGGAGTTGTTTTGATCAAATTGTTTAAATTTCACAGGACATGGGCCAGAGGTGTTCTTATCCTACCCATTTTTGAAAAACAATAGGAGACTTAGGGAACTACAAACCACTGCACATCAAATACAGACTTTCATAAAGCTTATTTAAAAAATAAGCATTTGACTTCTGGTTGTATACATTTATATACATTTTAAACAGCATGGATTAGTCAAAATTTTTTTTTTTTCCTTTCCTGAAGACACAGTTTTATAAGGACTTCAAAATGGAAACCATATCACTTGCTGGAAGCTAATGCTGCATTTATATCAGTGTGATAACTGCAAAACTTTATTAAAAAATAAATATGAGGTAATTGTAATACTTCATCATTATCTCGGGAGGATGTTTAGAATGGGATACCAGAGAGGTCAATTAAGAGCTGTGGAGAGTCTTACCAACCTAATATTAAGGTGATACACAGCTGGGAGGGCTTATGTATTTTTGGAGGATATAAGTAGGCTGCAAAATCACTTTGATAAATGACAGAAGAGGGCAAAATAAATAACATTGGTGAAATGAAATTTAGTCAAGATAATGTAAAATGATTCATAGTGGATACTTAAACATAGAAAGGTAGATTTAAGAAATGCAGAGAGGCAGCAATACAACAAAAAATATCTGTGAGTTACAGTGTTATTAACATAAGTTCAGACAAGGGTACAAATATATTTGGACACCAACAGATATTTGAGTGAGTGTCCAAAGTCAGACATTTAGGAAAATATTTTGTATGCAATAGCTGTAGACGACTGTATTGTAATGGGGTTTGTTACCATGTTGGCTTATTTTTTACAGGAATTTGGCATCCTCAATGAACATCTGACTGTGGTGAATGTTAATTCTCTCCTTTAGTTCAATAACACCCCAGATTCCTAAATGCCAAGCCTGATGTATTATCTATAGAAGGTGAATCTAATTTATATAAAGTTCTCCATAATTTTCCTCTAGTGAATGTCATTGGAAATGATTAACTAACTGGAAACTCAGAAGTCAGGCTGTATATTTACCTAAATTTGTTGAAATCTGAAATTAATTTGCAGAGGAGAAAAGACTACACATAGATCACGCTAAACACTACAGATCAGTGTATTAAGCTCCCTAAAGCCAGTGGAAATTCTTGTATTTTAGACTGGACTGGCACAATTTTCCCCTAAAAGCTATCAAATAATAGCCGTGAAGGATAAGAAACTGAGTTTTGTAGAAAAAAAAAATACTTAGAAATCAGTTCCTAATTGTTTGTATTAGAGCAGCGATTGCTTAACTAGACTTTATTAAAAAAAAAAAAAAATCCCTTTACCTGACAGGAGGAATATCTGTAATCAGGTCATACCACATAATACAATTCCACTGAGAGACTGAGAGGACCCTTGTTTCAGAGTTATCTGTTGCCAGGTAGATAGAACTCGGAATTCAAATCTCTTTAGGAACAGGCAGCTTTAACCTTCCTGCCACATCCTATTGAATTTTTCATGCATAAGATCACAAAGATATGGAGACTAACAAGAAAATTGCCTCCCCCTTGATCTTTGAATGAACAGCCAGTCTTTGTCTCTATGGTCAACAGAGAAGTATGAGAGGATGTAGGAAGATCGTATCATCATACAACCCTGATATTATACTCTGCTTTATTTCCTCACCTAAGCACAGCAGTTGTGCAGAGCCCCTTCCCCATCCGTAAGGAGGAGGCAATAATGAATCCAGTTCTGCTCTGCTTGGGTTAAAGGATCCGACTTTAAGGCGACATAAAGCCAGTGTGTCCCTTTGAAGTGAAGCCCAGCACTCCCAAAGTACTGCCATCACAAATTTGGCCACCTCTGCCAGCCGAAAGAGAAGCATGCACAAACAGTAATACTTCAGTTTGACTCTCCCTATAAAAGATATTGCCAGTAAACCATTATATCAAGAGGATAGACTGCTTGTTCTTTCTTAACCATGTTTTTGTTTGTGACTGTGTAAATGTATGTATTTGAGATGGTGCAGCATAGCTATTTCAGAGATCTAATTGATGTCAAGACTGATGTGACTGGTGGGACTTGAAGGATCCCTACGAGGAAGAGAAGTCCATATTAAATTATATGCATTTGTGCAGTTCTGTAGTTTGCTTTTGGGCAGACAATTGTGGATTTCATACAGTTTATCAAGGATAATTTGAAAATGCCTCTGAAAGACCTCTCAGCAGTCAGTTCCAGTCAGAGGCTGGCACAAGGCCAAATAACACAAGTGGGACAACTGCAGGCAGTGTCTCTGCCACCTCCTGCTTCTCATCCTTTTCCATATCATGCTTTGTGTGTTATCTGTAGATAACCTATATAAATACATAAACTGGGGAAGAAGTTCACGAGGGAAGCTATTTTTATTTAGGTCACTGATGCTCCACAGGGCTTTTAGCTTGTGATTAAGACAAACACACATAGACTGAGATATAAAAGCAAGCAAACAAACAACCAGAATCATAAACCACCAACAATATTGCCTTTCATTTCTTTATCAGAGAGCCAGTGATTTTTACAACCATTTGGGCTAGTTCACTCAATTAAACTATTCAGGGCAGCATTAAAACAGAGGTCCGACTCTCCAGCTACATTGGGGCAGAGTTGCCTTCTGCACCAGCCCTCCCTGCTAGTCTTTGGTAGCACCTCAGAGCGACTCTACCCCACGCCTGCCAGTCTCTGGGTAGCTTCAAGGTGGGCAGGCTGCAGGGGGAAGACTGCACAGTTGAAGAATTCAACTATGTTGGAGTGATGAGGAGCAAGAAACAGCCCACAGTTTGCGATACGAACCTGATTTGAGATGGGACTGCGGCATGTTATACTTCACATAATGTGACCTTCAGACAGAACTCCATAAGCCAGTTGGTGCACACAGATTCTGGAGTAAAAAGTGTGATTTCTGTTTATCTTACTTGTTGCCCCTGTAATACTTCCTATCACAGGCTTTCTTAGATCACCACAGGTCAGCCTCATCGTAATGATATTGTGTTCTTCTGTTCTGAAGAAAACATGTTAGTAGAAACTGTAAAAGCTTCTCCCCCTTTATATCCACGGTGCCACCAATATATTAAGTGTACTTGCCATCTCAGTAGAGCAGGCAAGATGGTAAGTTTAAAAAGAAGAAATTCTGCTTCTAGTGACACCGGAGAGGTAACAAGGTATAGGGAAGATCTTTTCCTGATACAAAGAATCTGAGTTATGTGTTAACAAAGAGTAGTAACAAATGTTCACTTTAGAAATCTGCGCAGTGATCAAAATTATCTGAACACAGTGTGCATGTGCAGTACTCCAGAATTAGCCTGTTTCATTTTGTGACATGCCACGTTACAGCACGAAGCCACCTGGCAGCTGGAGTACAGGCAGCCTTTGATGTGCTCAGAAACACATCGGCTGTTCTTTCACATCAACGTTTGAGCTGGCTGAATGAACCAGATACATCCAAATGGCCTCGCTTGGGTCGAATAAAGAGGTGAGCGAATAAGCACATCATTGTCCTTTTGCACGTGGTAAAGTGAGCTAGCAAAATACTGGTGGTGGTGGTAAAGTGCTAAAACACGAGTGCTTTGTCCTCCTTCAGTACATCATATCCAGGAGTCTGCTTGCAGCTGCATTTGGGAGGAGTGAATTTGTAAAAAAACCACAACAAACAACCTAGGTGAGCCTTGAAATTCTAGGATTTGGGGATGAACAAGGGAGTGTAAATTACATGTGTTAATTAATGGCATTGTTAAAAAGCACTAGAAACAAAACTAAAAAAAAACAAAACCACGTTGTCACCATAATTGCAGATAAAATCAGAACTAACAGTGGATAGAGCCAAACAAAGGTCATTACAAAGCAAAACACAAACGAGGACACGGGCAAAAGAGCACGGCCAAGTCCAGACTCAGCAGGCGGAACTGAGGACAGCCAAAAAAGAAAAGGACAGATCCAAGCCAGGGCAACCGGTCTAGCTGGCTCCCTCACCAGCTGTGTTAGGTACCTCTCCAGGAACCTCCTGGACTGTTTCCTCTCTGCTGTATTGTATTTCCAGCAGACATCTGGTAAGTTGAAGTCCCCCACTAGAACAAGGGCTAGCAATCATGAGACTTCTCCCAGCTGCTTATAGAATATTTCATCTACCTCCTCAGCCTGATAGGGTGGTCTATAACAGACTGCTACCATGATATCTGACTTCTTGGCCTTCGCCCTTATTCTTACCGTCACAGTAAGAGAGAATCAGAACACTATTTAACATACAGGGCTACCCCATTGCCTCTTCTTCTTTGCCAACCTGTTCTGAAGAGTTTATATCCATGCAGTGCAGTAGATCCACTCCAGCTGCGTGAGTCATCTCACCATGTTTCCACATTGGCAACTCTGTCATAGTTTTACTGCTGCACAGGACTTTGAGCTCCTCCTGTTTGGTGCCCATTCTGTGTGCATCAGTAGAGATGCACTCCAGTTGGGCTATTGATCCTGCCACATTTTTTTTGGGAAAATGTCCTAATTCCTATGTGACCATTCTTATGTGCTTCCGTGGTCTTTGCTGTCACATGAATCTCCATCCCCTACCTCCAGTGAGATGGCAGACTGACATACCTCAGTAGCACACTGTCCTTCAAACATTGGCATGCTGCCCTCAGCCTTATCTGGCTTAGAGCCCCTATCTTATCTGGCTGAGCCTGGTTTTCTCTCTTTCCCCCTTCAAATCTAGTTTAAAGCTCTTTCAATGAACCCTGCTAACTCCAGCACAAAGTTCCTTTTCCTGCCTTGCGACAGGTGTACCCTGTCTGTTACCCGCACTTCTAGTGTCACGTAAACTGACCCATGATCAAAAAGCCCAAAATTCTGCTGGTGACACCAGGCTTGGAGGCAGGTACTGATCATGGTCATAACCTAAAAAAAATCCCCATACTCATTCTACAAGAGAAATGCATGACTAAAAAACCAGAGGCAATTTTTATTCTTAAAATTGATGTTAAAAAGGACAAAATCCAATTGTTTTTTAAGAACATTAAAGTGATGGCATTTCCTGGCTTGAGGTGCTTCTTGGTGGTGTTCCTTTGTAGTGGGAGGCTACAAGTTAAGATCAGGAGATAAATGTTAGCATCACAAGGAACAGAGGAGAAAAAAAAACATGATGCATGTTTGTGCTCATTAAATGAATTCTTCAAAGGAATCAGGATGAAAACAAAAGAAAGATTGCCAGCCACGCATGAGTAACAATATTGAGTTTTCTGGATGGTTTTTAAGGGAGCTGGCTGAAACCCTAACACACGCAGTTCACCTTCATGCAGGTGTTTGCAGTTTCTAGAAGGCAGTGATCATCTCCCTGTTCTGTTCCAACTGAAAACAGTGGTAAGTGTTTGCATTACATTTCTACAAAATGTGTCACCCTCTAACCACACTCATAGCTGTCCTTAAACAGGGAAATACTTGACAGGTCTGGGGTGATGCTAGAATGAAAAATAAAGCATCCATGGTAGTGTAAGCACCATGTTAGGACTAAAAAGATAGAATAGGAACAGCCCTTTTCAGCACCGTCAGTCTGAGCAGACACAGCGGTGGGAGCTTTGGTGTGTTCTTTCATTTACATTACAAAAGAGTGGTTTTGGCAGAAAGTCGGTGTAAGCAGCATTCATTATTCCTTTAAGGGGCTTGATAATTCAGTATGTTAATATGCTGCAAGCTATCAAAGCTGTCAACCATGCAGCAAGATATAAATCAAACCTTGTTCCAGCATCAGTATTTCTGTATGCTGTCCTGAGATTTAATGGGATTGGAGCTGACATCATGGGGAGAGAAGTAGTGATGGTTCATATGATTGTGAGACATTCTGAGCCAGGCAGAAAACACCAGGAACTGAATAAAACTTGTGAAAGAAGTCATAATTAGCACACTGGGTATGAAAATGATGACAGAAAAATGAGACAAGTGAATCAATTTGACAAATAAAACCCAAATTCTCAAGAGGAATCTTCTAGCACATCTCTGAAGTCTGCCTCAGCTACAGAAAGCAGAAGTGGATTTCCCATGCACCTTTGGCCATCCGCAGCATTCATGTATTAAATCGTTGCTCAAAGTCCCTTTACAGTCAGTGGAGAAAAACTGGAACTTTTAGGTCATAGATTTTTATTCCTAATACAGACATTTAAACTAGGCCTGATGAAGTGCCTCCTTCTTTGTCGTCTCTATAAAGGGAGAACAACTGACTTTTACCTACATGTAGACATGTACACTGAAGTTACTCAGGAAGAAATTCATCTTCAGTACCTAGGCACGTTTTAATTTACCAGGCTGAGCTTGTTCTGCTTAGATATCTGATGAATGACTAACAAACTCAGGTGGTTTAAGGGGCTGTTGCCAATCTTGGTCCTGCCAGGAGGGCAGCTCCACACGGCTGTTCTTTCCCATCGGTGTTTGAGCTGGCTGAATGAACCAGATACATCCAAATGGCCTCACTTCGGTCGAATAAAGAGAGGAGTGAATAAGCACATCATTGTCCCCACTGCAGGGCAACGCTCAGCACCCAGCTTTGCTGCAGTGAAGTAGCTGGCAAGTCTCCACAGACTTGCTCCGTGAGGGAGACTGCCACAGCAAGAGATTCAGAATTATAATCTGACTTTGGTGCTTTGAGGCTGCATCTGTATTAGTGTTATAGTCTAGATCAGAAGAGAGCTTTTAAAGCCAAGTTCCAAATCCTTCTACCTACTGGGCTTTGGTTCATCTTATTTACTCATGCAGTCTCAGAGAACATGAACTTTATTTTTTTTTTAGATCAAGTAAACCGGGAGATGAAATCCAGCACTAATACACTCGAGATGCAATTGGCACTCAGTCCATAGCATCACATTAGGACTATTATGAACAAAAAAAAAAACCCTGACATTTTTATAGTGTGGGTGCCAGGTTCTCAGCACTGACTGTTTTGTCCTTCAGGTCTGTCATTGCTTTACACTAACTGCTAATATAGCATAAAGTGGATAGGGTCCTGGAAAAGTCCCTTGCTCTGTTAACTATTGGAGGAATTTAGGAGGATGACATGATTAAATTGGTGTACTCAAAATTATGAAATTAGTAACTACCAAATGGACTGTAAACTAGTTTTCTAAAATCTAGTATTTAAACAAAGGAAACTTCGATTAAACGAAGGAAGAAATGAGTCCTACACAAGGCATGAGGTAGTGAATTAACTGAGGATGCAATATACCTGCTGATTTCCAATTACTCTTCTGGCCCTGCAGAGTTAGTTGATTTGTCTGAGATGGCTAGTAAATTCAAAATACAGCTACACATGGGATTTTGTTTATAGCAGTAGAGCTTCAGGACTTCATCCAAGCATACATTGTAGTAAACTAACCATGACATTATTACCTACCACTTTACATGGCTGCAAAAGAACAATACAAACTGGGAAAGAAAGCACAAAGACCATTTCCAGCACTACCGGCCTGGCTGAGTTACCCGAGTAAGAAGTAATATTGCACACCTTATCATAAAGTATTATTATTTCTACTGAAGGCCCAACACAGAAGAAAATACTTTAAGTCAAATCTTTTAATCATGAAATGGTACAAGAAACCGATGACAAACACCACTAATCAGAGCTCCACCAAGATGGCCTGAAGCATACCAAAATTGGCTTAAAGAGAGTCCTAAATTTCTATTGATTTCGGATCAGCCCCTTGGAAAAGGCAGACCTAGAGCAGTACTCACAAGGGAGGCTGCCTGGGAATGCACAGTGCTGTATGTTTTTAGTGAGTTACCAACACTGTTTTAGCCACAGACCAAAACCACAGCACCGCTATGAAAAAAGTTACCTCCACCCTAGCCTGACCAGTACACTGTCCAAATTCTGCCACCCCGGAATTCTCTGCCTTGGGGCAGGTTCTTGTGTCACATTCCCTACCAGCTGGCTATACTTATAAGAAGATAAACTCAAGTTCTCAGCCCACGTCCATAAGAGAGCTCTGATTGTGTAGGGGTGTTCGAGAAGTTGAGCTGTCATTGTAATGAAGATGGGAACATCTACCCCGGAGGAGAAGATGGATGTGCCGCTCTTCACTCTTCCCACAAAGCAGCCTCCAGAGGAGAGGAGGAAAGTGTAACTGCTGCTGTGTCCATAAAGTGGTTCTCCAAGACTGGGAAGGTAGTGATTGCAAGGGCCAAATACCAGACTGGGCTCAAGGCCAGTGCTTTTATCATAGTTTTCCCAGGCAAGGCAAAACAAAGTGATAAACAACATAGAAAAGAGCAAAAGCTGAAAGGAGCCATTAAAAAGCCCTGGAATTCAAAGTACAGCAAGAAAGGGAGCAAGCAACAGAGCACGTAAAGGAGGTAGGGAAGCAAATATGCCATCATTGGGACCAGCAACAGCAAGGGCCAGCCTGCCAAGTAACAGCTAAGTATCTGTAACAGCCATAAACTCAGTCTAGAACACTTGGATCAGATCTGTCATTATCTTCAGCGCCTTGAGCCCCACATCAGGTGCCAAAAAGGACCATGGTGGGTTGACCCTGGCCAGCAGCCAAGTACCCACATAGCTGCTTGCTCACTCCCCGACTCCAGTGGGACAGCCAGCGAAAGTAGAAAAAACAAAACCGACACAGCTCATGGGTTGAGATAAAGGCAGTTTAATAGGAAAAAGAAAAAAACCAAGGGAATCAAATGAGGCCTCTCATCACTTGCCATAAGCAGAGCAATGCCCAGCCAGTCTCTGAACACTGTGAAGCCCCCCCATCCTGTCCATTCTTCTTCCTCTAACTCAGTTTTTATTTCTGGGCATGATGCTGTATGGTGTAGAACATTCCTTTGGCCAGTTTGTGTCAGCTGTCTCTGCTGTGCCCCCTTCCAACTACTCGTGCTTGCCGCACCTTACTGACTGGGGGACAGAGTAGGAATAAGATAAATCTCTGATGCTGTGCAAGCGCTGCTCATCCAGGGACCATTGGTGTGTTACCAGCACGTGCCTTACCCACAGCTCCCGAATCCAGCACCATGTGGGATGCTATGAAATAAGCTAACACCATCCCAACCAGACCACTACACCTTGGAGGTACAGCTCCAACAATTACTTCATATAACAGTATCTATGAGAGCCTGCATTGCTTCACAAGCTTTAAGGTCTTCCTCATGCAATGTATTTGCATATTTTCAGGGAAGTTACGATACTCTTTAATCTTTCTGTAGAAAACTGGAAACTTTGATTCTTGGGAACAAAAAATGGCAAACTTTGCACATTTAGTTCTTTCATAATTCTGATTTTTTTTAAAAAAAATACATTTGGCGTGTTTCCATAGTTACTTTTTTTAAGACTAGTAAACTGTTTCAACCCTTCATAGTTTAATCTGGGTGTGTGGTTAAAACTGAGAAAGCTACTCCGAGTTAAATTTCAGCAAAGCTGCTACCAAAGGATCAAAGCATCTTTTGCTTTTAAAAACCCAACAAAACAACCTTTTCCAAGTATATTGGAACAGGGGTATCTCAGTAGTTATTTCATCTGTAAAACAGCTGTATTAGGGACAAAAATCTGTAGAACAAGTTTTACTCTACACCTATAAAATTGAAACTGTGGCACTGATTTTCTGAGATAGGCTAAAATCACCTGTAAGGTTAAATGTAATGTTCTGCAAGGAACCACATTTTCATTTTTGCATTCTATATTCAAAACTAAAGGGACACAATTGATACACCTCTTCATAGCTAATATTCTTTAAATACGGAATTTTAAAATCAAGCTTTGTGATCTTTGTTCAAAAGTATTCCTACTTTCACTCAAATAAAATCAGACATTAATGCAACTGCAGCTTTTCTGCACGGCAACAAAACAACACAGACAATTCTGGTCCTCTGTGGGTATCTGTATAACACAGTTTCACGCACTGATGTAATGCTGCTTCTTTATTCTCCAACCCTTCCCATTCATTTGCAAAGGAGGTATACGCTAAAATATCCAAGAATTCTTCTGCTGAAAGCATTTACTTCCTCCAGGAATGGAGACAGCTAGCAAAGCTAAATGATACAACAATTTAGAGAAAATCATACAGCGTCAGCTGTGAACAAAAAGTTACATCCTTCCTTATGCCTGCCTTTCATAACAGCAGCATAACTCCCGTTCTCTTTGTAAATTAACCTCTTTTTGCTTGTATTACACTAATACCCACTGGTCCCAATCAAGGACTTATTGTGCCACGGCACTGTACAAAGCCATAGCAAGCTCCTTCCCTGACCTTGAGTAACTCACTCGGGAGCTCGGCTCATGTAAGCACCGCTCTGAAAGTCATATAGAGTATGGCAGCACAGCAGCACTGTTCACCTCCAAAACTAGCTCTAAATTAAGACAAAATGCAACCAAGTGATGTGAAAATTGAACACAGAGAGCATGGGTGGGTGGATGAGATGACTAACACTGAGAAAGTGGTGTGTCTTCACTTAGGTGGGCTGCAAGCAGAAAGTGCAGGACTTGGGGACGGATCACTTGGTTTCTGGGACCCAGGAATTACCTCAGGTTCCTGTCAGGCATCAGCAAAGGTCTGTGAGATGCCATCACCTGACCTCTGCAATGCTGTTTCCCTGCAACATGTGAAGGAGACTTTGGCAGCATAGCCCTGCCCTGACGGCACAGACCATAGAATCTGGCAGCGGAGTTGGCCCTTGCTTCTCCAGCTGCAGGTGGGTTTGCTTGCTGCCAAGATAGAATCACAGAATGTCAGGGGTTGGAAAGGACCTCAAAAGATCATCTAGTCCAACCCCCTGCCAGAGCAGGATCACCTACAGTAGGTCACACAGGAACGCATCCAGGCGGATTTTGAATGTCTCCAGAGAAGGAGACTCCACAACCTCCCTGGGCAGCCTGTTCCAGGGCTCTGTCACCCTCAACAGGGAAAAAGTTTTTCGTAATGTTTTTGTGGAATGTTTGCACCCAGGCTGACACCAGCACAGGCTACAGAAATGCCCATGCCACTGTGCCCTGGGGGGTTGCTCCTGTTCTACCCATTCCATGCAAAGCTGAATCACCGGCTGCAAAGACAGTGCTCAGTGGATGTGGCATGCATGACAAGGCATTCAAAACAAGAACACAGCGTTGACAAGGTACTGTGGTAAATGCCATAGTAACCTGAAGAATTTAACTGAGAATATGCTGTGTAGGATCTCTGCCTACTTGGCCGAGCTAGTGAAAATCAGTTTTTTTTCTAATCCCATATCAAATTCTTTGTCCCTAGTATGATGTTAACTCTGCATATATCTAGGCTGAGCATTCCTTTGATGCTAGGCAAGAGCTAGTTATGAAGGCATTTCATAACTTTCAGCTGTTGCTCTTACACTATGCTTAATGTTACCGGAATGAAGACACACACCATGTTCACAGGCTCTGAGCACACTACTTCAGTGTTAGACAGCATGGGAGATGGGGGACTGTAGTGTGGTGTGTGATTCAGGTGCCCAAGCTCAGGTGCCTAGCAACATCTGAGACATCCAGGGAAATCAGAGATGTCCAATATAGCAAGATATGACACAAGGCTTCTGGTAGACTTACATCCTAAAAGCAGCATCTGCTGGCCAGGCAGGACACTTGAGGACATCCCAGCTGGCAGACATGTTTGCACAGACAGACAGCACAGGATGGGACTCTGGTTGGAAATGTAGACCTTAAATGTTTACTTCTATGCCGCGTCTTTAAACTCCACAGCAATCAGTTAGAAGTCTAACCAACATGGTCTGTTGTAGTCAATGACAACCTAACTAACATCATTCAGGAAGTCCAAAAATGATTTGCCTCACTGCAGAGTAGACATGTGACATCTAGTTAGTTGAGCCTCTCTACTTGCACTGAAATGGGACTGTACAGCAGTAGCAAGGCTGTAGACACCTACACTAAGGTATCAGTCTCAAGAGGGATCCTTCTCCCCTAGCCAGAGCATTTTGGTGGGTTGTGTCAACTACAGCAGTGAGTTATTCACACAAGAACCACATTTCAAAAAGGTATCACTCCCCCAAAAAATAAAAAAATCTTTCTTTACTTATTAGAAATATTACAAAATGTTCCTCCTCTTCTTTTATGACGGCATAATGACAGTCATATATGTCATATCTCTCAGTTAAAATGATATGAAGTCATAAAGCCTCAAAAATTCAACTGAAGTTAAGACAGTTGCTAAGCTAAGACTGGCATCATCCTGACCCAGGCTGACTGTATTTCCCCATGCATCTATATCCATCTGCTATTTTCCTTCTGTTATGCCAAGATTATCCATTATTTGGGGCAAGGGAATGCCTTTCATTTTGTGTCTGTTCAGGACTAAGGAATAGGTGCTATGATGATACAAATCATCAGTACCACAGTGCCCATGATGATTTATTCTCCCCTGCTAGCTTCCCTCTTCTGTAGGAGACCTGAAATCCTTGCATGCTTTTTATGAAGAGGCATAGAATTTTTTAAGACTTGCATCTCCAATAGCTGGTGAAAACAATTCAGGATTTTCTGCTGACCATCAAGTTACTCAGCAGAAGACAGGACCACTGGTTATTTTCAGGTGTTCTTGTCAACCAAAACCAGTAACAGGGTGACAGGTGTGTGAAGGGAGAGCTGATTCTGGAGCAAACCAGGGGCAGGTTTTGTTCATGGGTTGAGCAGTTAGGCCAGGAAACAGGCAGAAGCTAGTAGAAGAGACTCAATTTCCACTGCAGAAGCTTTCTGCTGGTATTTGTAAAATAATTACCTCAGTAATCTTACAAGAAGGAATGTCTGCTTCCGCTAAGGAAAGTGCAGTAGCTATGGTTACTGAGGAAACAGGGAGAGATGGCAAAGCTGAACCACCACCCTGGGCACCTTACACCATTTTTAATACCAAAAGCCTAGTTTTAGCTTTCCAAAATCCAACTATGAGAACAGCCACCCACCTTCCCCATTACAGTATGTGTGCATATATATATATATATGTCTATGCCTAGTGTGTCTATGCCTGTGTGTGTATATATATATATCTCTATAGTAGGATGAGGAGATGACAAAGAGAACAAAAAAAGGTAGTCAGCTTTTAGACCATCACACAACTATGAAATTCGTCATGTACTCATAGGCAGCAATCTTGTATGCTTGGTGAGACAGCCCAGGGACAGCACCAGGGGACTTTCCCGGGGAAGTTCTGCTGCCACATAGAGGAAACAGCCGTCTTCATCTGCCCCTGAGGATTTCTCAAGAGGTACAAGCAGTTCCCCATAAAGGAACTATGTCTATATTGCAGGCTTAGTGCAACCCTTCTAGAAAAGCTCCAATTAACCTTAAGGCTAATGAGCATTACTACTGCAGTGTAGCAGCAGCAACGTGGAATGTGCACAAACCCCTCTGAGAAACCAAGTAAATATTTAAGCAATTAATCCACATTGAATTTCACAGAAAATGGCATCACATTTCCATTGAGCTCATTAACTGGTGTTTTTGAAACAGAGTGGGGACAGTTTAGTGGGCTGTCGCCCTGCTCGTATGGTGGATTCCTCCGGCATGGATTTGGACCTGGATATAACTGCTTAGCGACCTTCACATCTTCTACGGCAATGTCTTAAAGTCATACCTACGCTATCTGGTAAGAGCCCTCTCTGCCAAGTGGCCATGAGCACGGCCCATTCCACCTCCATTGCCACACTTCTGTCTCACAGACAGTCCCCAGACACTTTCTGCAGCTTCGTGTCTGACACACCATTGAGAAAGCAACCTGGACACTCGAGTTCCTGGGCTATCTGGACAGTATGCCTGGCTGTGCCTTCGTGCACACTTGCACTCTAGTCACGGTTTCTTTAGCATGCCATGTAGACATAGACTCTGAGGTTGCAGTTCAAATTAGTCACCTAGGTTTCCTCTTCAGTCACAAGGAAGAGGCAGGCAGCATCATCTCGTTCACCTCAGGCACCTCCTCAGCACAAAACCCTTTCAAGGTGTTTATATCACTCAGTCTAGTTATCAAGACTCCTTCTGTAGACTAGCTAAGGGTTTGGTCTCTAAAGTTAGGTAAAATGAAGGTGGAATGTGCTGCTACCAATTTGTCCTTAGGAATCTCTTCTCCAAAAGGCCAAAAGGGCAGCAGTGGCTGTTTGGTAACAAATAGAACAAACTCCTCTGCTTTGACACTAACTTCTAGTGTCTAATACAGCCGAGACACTCTGGAGTATCTGAGATGTCCAGACAGGGATGGCAGACATGACACGAGACTTATGTGGGACTGGTGTCCTTTTGGAGCAGTAGCTGGGAACCAGGAGGATGGCATGAGAGCACCTTGGCTAGCACTGGACACCTAATCATATCTACCCGAGAGCTTGGTGTGTGACCTACCTCTGAAGAGGTAAGGCAGACAGAACAGGTCAAAAGACCTTGGGTAATGGTTCAGATTGATACATACAGACATCATTGCAATGAGGACACACACGCAAGGTTGGTACACAGGACAGAGGATTTAAAAGAAACTCAACAGACTTCTGGAGCAGCAGCTGGAGGCCAGGCAGGTTATCTAGTAAATAACTGGACACCTGTGCTTGAGGATCTGAACTGAGCCCATGGATTCTTGTTGCTTCTGTGGGCTGTTCCATGAAAGTCAAAGCATTTTATAAGAAACTAAACTAAAACCTGTATCAGCTTTCATCCACCCATTTACAAGAAATGGGAAAATTTAGTCTTCTGATTTTTTTTCTTCGAGACATTAGAGGTGGTCTTCAGTGTAGTTACATCTACACAGGACTGGCCAGGAGTCACAAGATACCAGCGCCCTTTTGGACCAGAAACAGAAGCTGCACAGCCCTAGGGCAGCGGTTGCCTGTGCTGCACAAGCAAGCCATGTCTGTGTCATGGGTGAGATGCACTTGGGTTTAATATTTAAAGACATAAGGCTTAAATTACTTTCACACTGCAATACACATTTAGTTTTAGGGCAGGTGGTTCTAACGGAGCACTTCAGTTTCTGGCTTCTCTGAGCACAACCATAGGCTGAACTAAGCTGCAAACCAAACAAAATTATGGTAATTCAAACTCAATTTCTTTTCAACAACAAAATGAGTAAGGCTTCCTTTATTCAAACCAGTATACAGACCTCCTGCATTCACACAGAAAGGAAACTTTTTTCTATGCTATAAGTAATATCATATCAAACTGAAAATTTAAGAAAATAAATCAAGAGTAAAAAACAATGCTACAGATACTGGTAAGGAGTTTCATTTTAACCAACAGAGCCCAAGAAAAATGAATCACAAAAACTCTCTCATCTCAAGAAATTGATGCATCCTATAATCCCCAAAGGGAACAATCGCATCTGATAAAAATCTTTAGACTAAAATTAAAAAGTAACGATAAAGCTGACAGAACTGCCTGAAATACATATTTTAGCAGAGAGTTATTAGAAAGTCAGCATAACGTGCCTCTTAATCATACTCATCATGTATTTACTGGCAGTAAATCCAAGCAAATCTAGTTTTATATACCTCTGTAGACTCTATTTTATTGCTTACTTGCTTAGTAAATTTAAACTAGGTCTATTGGCAATGTGTCTAGGGTGTCACCTGCAAAAGGTAAATTTTCATCATTCATTATGAGCCTGCTTTAAAATATCCAGTCCTTGGAGCCAAAGGCATGAGTTTGCAAAGCTCAAATTATTGGTCAAGCCATTAGAAAGACCCATCTTCAGAGTATTTTGTTGTCTTGGTGCTGTCTTCTCAGTAACTCTGCCTTGAAGTGTTCTCAGAAGTTTTAACTAGTGGTAGTCAAGACCTTAGAGAGGAAGCAGTGATAAACCTCCAATCCTCATCATTCCCACTTTTCATTTCAACAGAGTATCTACGAACCTGAGCTAAACAGAAGATCTATATATACTACCAGGTAATGACTTAGCAACAAATAAAACTTACAGGGAAGAAATCAAATAGGCAGTGATGTATTACTGAGCTAAGAGCTGATTTCTGTCAAATTTTAGTCACTGCATCTCCACTAACTTCCACACAACTTTTCCAGGGGGAAGTGCCTGCTAAAAAGCTTACTGGAGGATACCATTTGGTATACAAGTTATAGAAGGCTTTTCAAATATATTTAGTGTATTAAACTTCTCAGGTACTAGCAATTTAAATAAATGCTTTAGAAGTTAAGAATCTCCGAATCCCATAATCTCCTGGATCTTCCAGTTCCCCCAGGGCAAGACAGATAAATCTGGACTTCTCTTCCCAGTCTCACTTGCTAAAGAATGAATAGCATTAACACTGACAGAGCAGGATGTGAGGAAACATAAAACCCTTTCCACCAGGCACCACAAAATCCCATATCAGATGTCACAAGAATTTCAAAGCCATTTGACAGTGTTTTAAAGAGCAAAAGGAAAAATTAAACATTCAAATTCTCATTGTAATTAGTATTAAAACAGGATGCAGAATTTACGTAAAGTCTGACAAGCTTTTACATGCTAGAAACACGCAGTAAATTATTTTTAAAAGCCAGTTAGTATTTCACATGTTCAAAAACTCCTGACAAGGGACTAATTCATAATATTGGATTCCTGGTCTTAGTAAAATGGACGCTATTGTCTTGAAAAGCCTAAATTATTGTGAAATCTCAGATGCATTACGTTGTCTGCTTTCAACTATATTTAACACTGCTTTATTATTTAAAAATACAACAAGTAAGATGACAAGAAGTAAATTTATTTGGCCTAAAGGGAGAAGAATTAAAGAAAACAGCTAGATAACTATATAAATATTCACAGAAAATAATAATAAAAGGAATGAAAGGCAGAGAAATATTTCCACTGGGATTAGTTGCAGTAGCATAAAGGGCTAAAGCTGAAAAAATTATATCAGTTTAAGCTTTGTATCAGGAAAAAGTGTTTTTGAAGACACGGAGGTCAGCAGGCCAAAGAGGAAACTATGACTGCTTTTGAAGTGAATCAACTGATCCTTTTCTTTCCTCCCTTCTAGGTAACTAGAGGGGTTTTGCCATCTGATTCTCAAAGAGAACAAGTTGGTGCTTGTTGTCTTTTCATGAGTCACTAGAATTATTTGAATTGTTGAAAGATTACAGCATTACAAACTCTCAAGAGCTTCTCTCCTCCAGTTTCACCCACTTCATGGATACCACTAACCAATGGGGAGAACATCTTAACTTCTGAATAACTAGCAGGAAGGTACAGAGACAGATGAGGAAGGCAGTCAAAACACTGTGGTACCTGCCAACATACTTGGACAGCACAAAACTCTTAACCTACATGAGAGAAGGTATATGGTGTTCTGCACATCAGAAGTATTAAGGTACTGCTGTAGAGGAGGTTTTAAGAACAGAGATAAACACTGGATGGGACTATCAACTCAGTCCCTAAGTGATGAGGAGGTATTCAAGATGACACAATATCTTAAATACTTAAAGAACTTGGGCTTGACAGTAAGCAGAGCTGAGGACTGTGCAGCAATTTGCTGCCTGTTCACACAAGAGAAAAGTAGGGCTTATTCAATAAAAAGTAAAATTAAAACCCAATTCTGTTTCTTCACCAAAGTTATTTAACAGAATATTTGGTCTGAATTGTGACCTCTGACAAAGGAGGAATAAAACCAGCTTTCTTAATGGAGACAGACAAAACACAGTTAAATGGTGGCTGAGATAGAGCAGTAAGCATATATTAAAGTAGTAAATCAGTTTGCATTGAAAATTCACCCATCATTCTGTCCTGTCTTTTATGATGGCTAGATCCCAACTGCACGCTGACATCAGTGTTTTACATATTCTCTGAATACTTTGAAAGCCAAAAATCTAAATACTGCCAAGCTTCCTTCATAAGGAATATGCTTTTGGGGAGCACACTTGGAAGCTCATTAGCAGGAAATCTCTAATTCCCATGGACTTTGGATGAGGCCAAGACTACCTTGGCCAAGATGTAACACCAAATGACTTGGCTCCCAATGCAATTTTAAGTATGAGCAACAAGGATTTGCATTTAACCCCACGCAGATTTCTGCAGCACGTGACATGAATTGCTCCCACAGGAAGACACTACTTCGAAGTCATGTTATCAAGAAATACTCCCTGCCTTTGGCATAATTGTTCAATAATATGCATTTTGTGTATGGAATAAAACAGAAATGCTGATGGACCAGCTTTTATGGCTGCTGACACAAACTTTCTGAGCTTAGCTGTGCAAGATCTGCTGACACAAACCTTCTCCTTGAGAACAGCTGCGACTGCCTGCTGCTTTGGGGAGGGGACAGTGGGGGGGTTCTTTTCTTTCTTTTTCTGCCTCCTGCGGAGAACTCCAAAGTGCTGGCTGCGCTGATAGGACTGAAGCATCTACCAACGCCTGGTTACGATACAGATGCAAACATATAAAAGACAAAGTCAGTTCCCCTCCTGATTTATCCTCCATTTGTCTTTCAGATTATTTAATAATCCCACACTCAGCAGTATTTGTAGAAGATGGACAGTTATGAAAGTGCTTCAGTTAAAGCTGAATGCAGCATTATGCCTATTCTCCTAAACTGATAAGCTGTTGGAATAGGCAAAATTCCCACAAAGAGTCAGATGTAAAGCATCGTTTTCCTGAAGGCTAGTGAGCGTATTCACAGATGACAAGTGCAGCTAGAGGGTAAAGCAGCAGCTTCTCGGGCTCTACATTTCAGGGCACAGCTAGCATATAAGTGTTTGAAAATATAGTCAAGGAGCCTCGCAGATCCCTGTTCAGCACAGATAATTAAGAGCTTAGGTCTCCCCTTCATCAACAACAAAGTGCATAATGATATGCTTTAAAGTATTTTGCTGATTTAGGGCCTCAGTAACTTGTCTGCAAGGATTTGAAGGCCCACAACTACCCCCTGAAAGGAAAAGCGCATTTGGGTCCTGGAGGACCCAAATGTGCATTGCAAAGTCTTTCCTAATGGCTGCCACAATAGAAACCTGATTGCTTAATTTAGATATCCTACGGCACTTACTGCCAAGTCATGCCTGAGCTGTTACAGCAGGCATTTTGAAATTCTGGATTTCGAGTTGCAAATGCTCATTTTATTGGTGCTACAGTTGACTTAACACAGTGCAAGGTTAATCTTCTGACTTTCTAACCAACCTGTTACTTATACGTGTTTCAGATTCACAGTTCACAGATTTTGTCAGCAGAGCTGGTCACTTCCTCAGTATGACCATACTGAGGTGTGAAGGCTTGAAGCGCAGTGCTCACCAGAACAGTTTGATTGTTTATCCTAACCAAAACCTTGGAGCTCCTGAAAGAGCAATTAAAAAAAGCCAAACTTAACACCTTTGCACAATCACAAGTTACATTATAAAAATAATAAAAGAATTCCATTCTTGTGCTGTAAGACGCAGTGAGACCAGGGTGCTAAGCCCAAGTCAAGCACGCTTTCCCACCGGTTGCAACAGACGAGTATCAGCAGGCATCGGGCACACACTCAGGATTGCATTTCTTTTTTTTCCCCTGTTCCTGCCATAAAGATGATTAGACCTTGAATAGTGCAGTATCTGTCCAGTGAAATCCTCTGTGTTGCAGACAGAAATCAACACAGCCATGTTGCTCAACTCTGTCAGATGCAAGAGAAAGCCTGGGCAGACAGATGGAATACTGCAAGGGCAGACAAGCCAGTAGTACACTGGGCTTTCCTGTAAGGCAGTTAACAAGCCTTGCCTGTTTCTGATCTTTTCTTCTAAGAACCATAGAAAGTGAAGCCATCCACAGCTCCCCAGCATATCGACTTTATTGCCTAATTATATACAGAAATTTTGATAGAAAAATTTATCTTAAATATCAGCAAAATGAAAACAGGAAATAAACTATCCTCAAAGCTCCAGGGTTTAGAGTTGCTGACAACCTTTCATCAAATAGAAGATTTCCCTTTCCTGCACCAAAGGAATGATTTGGAGTCTCATACCACCCTTAAAAAGCCATTTCAGATGGTATAATGTTATCATCTTATCCTTTGCTGTCTTTCCTCAAAGATTTCCTCCAGGATATAGCAGGACAGAGAAGGTAGTACTTGTGGAGTGACAAAATGAATTGAAAAGAGCTAGCAAAATATAAGGTGCAATCATGGCTGGCCTCTGTCAACTGTGCAGCTTAGAGCTGCAGCTTCATCTGAAAATGCAAAAAAGGGGTTTTGTGCTTCTGCTAGGTTTGAAGGTCTTACCTCTCCCCACCTCCAGAAATATGGGACATGACAGGCAAGAAAATCCCCATATTTCTTAAACTTTACAGACTGATTAGCAGTGAGACTGAGGTACCCAGATGCTGGCACATGAAGGAGAATTTTACAAAAGCAAGTCCTGTCCTTTCTGCAAGCTGTTGTAAACATTTCTGCCTCAGAACCCTCCAAAAATAGGCCAAATCTGCTATAATTCATGGACTAGTTAACTGCAAAAATACTTCACGCTGCCTTAACTATCTCTTGCCTAAGTCCTAAATGAGCAGGGAGACAAAGCCGAGAACAGCATTCACCTTGAATTAGAGCAGAAAAATCACTTTTCCTCTCCCAAAACTGAGAACAGCAGTCAGAAAACAGGAGTTAGGAAGCTAGGCTATGTCCTCACTCAGTAAGGAGTGAGTAGTACAGTGACCTGTACTACTGGATCATTACCTCAAGTTACTCCCAGTTTCTCCTCCAGGCAGGGCAGGACCACTGTCTCCTGCACCCGAGCCAGTGGACATGTCCCTTGGCAAGGCAAGGCAATGGCAGGGCAAGTTGGCCCGGGGAGGCTGCACAGTCCCAACAGCCCCACAGAAAGGTGAGGAAATCACAATTTTTTTCCTTTAATTTCTGCAGATAGAGATTTTAGATTGCTTTTTGGCTGGATGGAGAACAGAGTGCTGAGGGAGAACAGCCCATTTGCTGTCCAAACAGCAGCAGCGCTAAAGACCAGTTTATTATTATCATTATTTTTTAATGTTTCAGAGGCAGGAGGGAATGCTCCCCCATCTCTGTCAGCCTTGCAGCCTCCAGCAAGAGCAAAGTCCTCAAATGTGAATCCACCTTATCAAAGTTATTTTCTACTCTCTTCTCACAGTCTCTGCCTCTGGTCCCCTCGCACTGGCCAGCACTAGGACCAGACGGAGTACCGACAGCTCCCATTTGGTACTGCAGCACTTGATGAACCCTATAGACATCGCACAGCTGCCTCCAAAATGCTGCTCTGGGGGGGTACATCATTTAAAGGAGGCATTCCCACATCACTTCTTGGTAGGAGATAAGTTCCTAGAGTAGCTTGATTTGATAGAAGTGGTTTAGGTAACATACATTTGAATCTTTGGCTGCTTCCTATGTTGTTTTTTGTTCAGGATGCCCAAGAAAGTAATCTTGTGAGGAATTAACTCTCACTCTCAGAATCAGGCTGCATTCTCTGCTGTCCCCGGCATTTTCCTTTGATGGCGCAGGAACTTTGGTTGTGTGCGACCAGAGCAAAAGCCTTCTCTTTCCAGAGGAACGCGACACTACAGACCCTTAGCAGACAGAATCATAGAACAGTTTCAGTTGGAACAAACCTTCAAGATCATTGAGTCCAACCTGTGTCCTAGCCATATCAACACCACTAAACCACATCCCTCGGCACAACATCTGCCTGTCTCTTAAACACCTCCAGGGATGGTGACTCAACCACCTCCCTGTGCAGCCTGTTCCAATGCCTGACCACCCTTTCAGCAAAGAAATCCCTCCCAATATCCAATCTGAACCTCCCCAGCACAACTTAAGGCCATTTCTCCTTGTCCTGTCACTTGTCACTAGGGAGAACAGACCAATACCTGCCTCACTGCAACCTCCTTTCACGTAATTGTAGAGAGCAAGATGACCTTGCCCTTTCGAGGCTGAACAATAGCTGCTTGCATTGGACTACCGAGGGAGGGCCAGTTCTTCCTTCACCAAAGGAGAAGCCCACTCAATAGGGCTTACAATAGGTATAGAGGGTCTTTTCTAAACAATTATGAGTTTTCCCTGCATCAGCTGGACACAAGCCTGTTTCAAGTTCCATCTTCAACAAAGGTTCACTGTGCTCTCCTGGTGCAGTACTTGGCATTCCCGTTTCACAAGTCCACACAGACCTACATTTTGCTGCCTTTTGATTATATATACACATGCTGCCTGCCTTTTTCATTTTATGCCCTCATGCAGGATTTCATGCAATCTATTCTCCTGTGAAACCAGGTGCTGATGCTCTATATTACGTAGCAAGCTCTGTCCTTTCTCTAATTTGCTCTTCTTTTTGTTTCCCAAGACTTCTCTCTACTCAAGCCATCTTCAGGTTGCTTTCGCTAAGCTTTTCTTCAGCTCTGCTTCTAAGGTCTCTTTCTGCTGGCAACCACACCAACTTTAGGCCCTCCTGAGCCATCCAGTGCAGCTACCTCGTCTCAGCCTGATTTCTCTCAGTCCCTTAGCTACAAAATGCAAGATGTGTGAGACAGATTAGCTGAGAGTTGGTCCTCAATCCCCCTTAGGAAGATCAGGCAAGCTCCACAGAGCAGACAGGTGAGTGAGAGGGACACAGCAAGAGCTGCCAGTAAAGGGAAGGCACAATCTCAGGAGGGTATAGCCCCGTCTGCTGAATGTTGATCTCCACAGGACTGTCAGCATCAGCAAGGACTAAGTTGGGCATTTTGTTCCTTAAAAAAATGCTTCTCTACTTTCTTCTCTGTGCATGATCAGCTCTTGATTGATTCTTTTTCCTCCATCTTCCTTCCCCACAAGAAAATTGTATCCCAGATGTAACTGGATGTTTCTATATTTAAGAAATGAGAAATCAGGATGACAATTTGGAAAATACACTCTCAAGCAGGCTGCATGTCAAGGTCTTCAGAGCATAAACCAACTGCATTTTCCATGAACAAACAGCGGAGTAAAGTTGGTCAGAATACAAGAACACAGGTCAGGGTGCTTTTTTGGTTTTGTAAGCGTTGTCAAAACTTCAACGCTTGCTTTCATTTTTCAGTTGGATAGAAGAGAGATGTGTGTTTCAGTCTGCCACATCCCACTCGAGTCCCAGAGCTTGTGCTACAGGTTTGCACACACAAACCACAATCTGGATCTCAGTACATACCCCAAAAATCCATTCAATGAATATTTCCACAAAAAGGTTTCATTTTCAACAACTTGTCAAGAACTTGTCTATGCCTAAAACCTGTCTGTTACTGTTAAAGAAGAGTGTGTATTTCAAATGCAATGGATGATTCAAAAATCAAATTATTTTTGGAAGATCCTGTTCTATTCACAGAAGCATCGTGGAGAGCTGTTCAGAACAAGTCCATGTACAGGAAAGTCCCCAGAGCCAGGAAACATAAAAGCCAATGTTCCTTCTTGAAAAAGTGGAGCTCTCTGCCCCTGCCCATATCTTTTGGTGTCTCAGTTCAAACTCTCTTCAGAAGAGCAGACATTAAAAAGCACCTTAGATTGCTAAGCCATGTGAACTAGCCCTACTGGTGAGAGTCATATGCATTTGTCCATCTTTCAGGTTAATCTGAAGAGAAATTAAACTGCAGAGACCTGTGAAGCTTCTTTAAAGTTCAGCTGGGGAGTTGGAGGGGAAGACTTCAAGGACACAGAGGCTCAGCCTTCTGCCCCTGCCCTGCTTGGATCTTGCTCTGTACAAGCCTCAGAGCAAAAGGTCTGTGATTTACTCTCTCACATCCCTGCAGAACTTGCAGATGGTACTAAACTGGCAATATTAAAAAGCCTGTGAAAGCTTCACCAAAAAATTCTGGACAGCATAGGCATCTTGACTCAAATCGACCACAGCAAAATCCTTACTTCAACCTCTTCACTACACACAAATACAGATCAGAGAGAGAGGAAAGGAGTAAAACCAGCCTGATGCTGCCTTACACAATTCCAGCAACATCAAACAGATCAGAAGAACAGCTTGATCTAGGAAAAACACAAAAAACAACAACCCCACAGCAATCAAGAAATAGCTGTGAATTTCTATCCACCTAAAATCCACATATATTTTTCAGACTGCTCAAACTGGTAGATAATGACAGCATCAACTACCTTTCCGCTCATTTCAGATTAAAATGTGAGACACAAGTCGTATTTTTGTTAAAATACTCTAAGTAAGTCTTGCTTTTAAAATTAAGTGACAGACCACAATCTGAGGCAGGAACTTCTGTATTCCTTTATAAGTAATTACCTTATTTGCTATAAACAATGCATTTGGCATAGTGTTCAGACATGATTCCAATCTGCAAAAATACTTGAAGAAATCAAATAGATATATGTATTTTCAAGCCCAAATCAACATTTTTCATTTCCCATCTCTGCATTTCCACAAATTTGCTCTATAGTATGTATAAAAATCTTACATTTTCCCCTGAAATACCTTAAAGCATTTTGGTTCAAATCTTTGAGCCAGACCTCTTTTTGTCAGGAATCTGGAGTTTCTTTTTTGGCGGCCAATAATTATTCCGTTCTTGTAGACAATGATGTAAATCTGTGCTATTCTTCATTTAGATTTTTCTTTTAAAATTCCTTGGGGACCTCAAGGGAAAACTCTCCATTCAGTTTGTCTCTGGAGTTTCTTGAACTGACAGTTCAGACATCAATTGGTCTTTAATATTCTTCATTTCTGATCCTCTTCCTCCCCCACTTGGAAGAGCTCAGCAGTTCACAGAAAAATCTTACCAGATATTTTCCATTCAAGTTCTTTTGTTGAGTTTCAGTCCTGCTCCTGTCCTATCCTACTGAAGCCATATGACACGACATAGCTAGGAACCAAAATCTCCAAACTTTTTTTTGCTGAAGAGCATCTGGGCTAACACACGTACATCTCTGCAGCAGAGACAAACATTAAGCAGAGGTGAAAACGCATTGTTGGAATAAAGATTGCCACTGCAAGTATCAGAAAATAGATCTCAGTTAGCAGCAGAGCTTGCCTCCCAAGGTGTAGTACTGCCAAGCACCCCTCAGTTTGGGTACTTGCTGAGACTTCTAGAAGACACAAACTTCAGCAAGGCTGACTGCAAAAGACAGCTGGTGCTTTCCACTTTCAACAGAGAAAGTAGGTGATAAATGCACTTTCCTCGGGTCAGAGAACAGGCACTGCAAGGGTTACCAGAAGGGCTAGGGTGCTCAGAAGCCAACATGCCAGACTTCTAGCCATGAACACGAGTGGCTGTAGGATTTTCCACAAGTACCAGGACTTCTCAGCAAAGAGCAGACAAGTTTGGTCACCCCTGTTTTTGCAAACCTATATACTACAACACACACCTCCTCTGAGTGGCAACAGAGACAGCTGGTTTTGTCACTTCTAATTTCAAAGGCTGTATGCTACGCACAATTACCCCAAGGCAATAAAATTTGATCTATTCCAATTTAGATTTGATCTGCTCTTTCATGCAGGCAACACAAAGCATATTGCAGCATTTCATCAATTAGAATCAGAGAATCATTTAGTTTGGAAAAGACCTTTAAGATCATTGAGTCCAACCGTAAACCTAATGCTGCCAAGCGCACCACCAAACCATGTCCCTAAATGCCACATCTACGTCTTTTAAATACCTCACATTAAATTGCACAGTCAAGCTGCAACATCTTAATTAGCAGCTTGATTAATGCCAATGCAGTGAGTATTGTCACTGCTAAGAAACAAAAACTAAATCAACCACTGTGTGTACTTCATCTGTGAACTTTGTGAACTAAGCATAATCTAGTGGCATCTCAACATCCTTATCAAAACTGTTAGCAAGCTAGGCATTTTGCACAAGGTTCAACTATTTACAAAGTACCACTCAGTGGATAACAAACTGGCTGGATGGTCGCACTCAAAGAGTTGTGGTCAATGGCTCAATGTCCACATGGAGACCAGTGACAAGTGGAGCTCCTCAGGGCTCTGTTCTGGGTCCAGTGCTGTTCAACATCTTTGTCAGCGACATGGATGACGGCACTGAGTGCACCCTCAGTAAGTTTGCCGACGAC
>NW_009708682.1:9461-42481 GCF_000703405.1 Apaloderma vittatum | reverse complement strand
CTCATGCAGCCCAGAAGGCCAACCACATCCTAGGATGTATCAAGAGAAGCATGGTCAGCAGATCAAGAGAGGTGATTCTCCCCCTATACTCTGCTCTTGCAAACACTGCATCCAGTTTTGGTGCCCCCACCGTAAGAGGAACATGGATCTGTTGGAGCGTGTTCAGAGGAGGGCCACAAGGATGATCCAGGGGCTGGAGCACCTCTGCTATGAGGACAGGCTGCAGGAGCTGAGGCTGTTCAGTCTGGAAAAGAGAAGACTTTGGGGGGACCTAATAGCTGCCTTCCAATACCTGAAGGGAATCTACAGGAAGGCTGGGGAGGAACTTTTTACAAGAGTGTCCACTGATGGGACAAGGGGAAACGGGTTTAAGTTGAAGAAGAATAGATTTAGATTAGATCTTAGGAAGAAATTCTTCAGTACGAGGGCGGCAAGACTTTGGAATAAATTGCCCAGAGATGTTGTGGCTGCCTCCTCCCTGGAGGGGTTCAAGGCCAAGTTGGACAGAGCCTTGAGTAGCCTGATCTAGTTGAGAGGCGTCCCTGCCCATGACAGGGAGGTTGGACTAGATGATCTCTAAGGTCCCTTCCAGTCTAGGCCATTCTATGATTCTATGATTCATAGCTATACAAAGCCAGGGAACAGAACATGAATTTCATAGATCCTGGAATTATTAATTTGTCAACATCAACTGATCAGTTGCTCATCAGAGCTGAGTTATTTTAGCAGCACTTTTTCAGAATACCTGAGCCAGGAGGTACTTCAGGCTATACAGAAACAACTGGAGAAAGGCAGCCTTCAAATAATGCAAAACCCAGAAGTCATTATCTGCTGGAGATGCTTGGTGTATTTCTCCTGAACAAAGTCATGAAGCAGCATCAGCTGGACACTTCTATAGCCTTAGAATACATCCAGGGTTTCAGAAAGTGGAATGAGGCTGGCTTTGAGATGACTTCTACACTGCCATAGCTGGGCAGCTCTCAATACGCCAGCTGCCTGGGTAGGACTGTACAAAGTGTGGGCTGCCCCGTGAGCACACACGTAAAACAACCCCTAGCAGAAGCGTGTGTGCTCACTTGGCACTCACAGGAGGACGGCATCACAACAGAAGCACAAGAAGGAGCTCCTAGCAGCCCTTATGATAAGACTGCATTAGGTCTTGTAGTAAGCACAACCTTTCTGCTTCCCCAGTGGCAGAACAGAGCAGCACAACCCATCTAAATCCTAGTGAAAGGCTGGAACACGATGAGACAAACTAGCTTGTGATGGTTTGATTTTGCAACACATGCTTCACTGCCAAGCGAGAGACTCCTACACAACGTGGGGTTCTGCATTTACAGAGGAAGCGTCATTCTTTCACAAAGAAGAAAATGAAGGGCAGAGAGTCTGTCTAAAGCCATTAGAGCCCATCCTTCTGCAGTATTCCTTTAACAGCTTAACAACAGGACCAAGGCAGCAATAAAAATCCCCTATGAACTGTAGCAGGATGCATGGGTTTGCATGGCAAGATTTTGGTAGCGGGGTGGAGGCTAAAGGGGTGGCTTCTGTGAGTGGCTGCCCCGTGTTCAACAGAGCCAACCACAACTGGCTCAAACACAGAATTGCTGCTGGTCAAGGCCAAGGCCAAGCCCACCAGTGATGGTGACACTACCTCTGGGATAATATACTTTAGAAGGGGGAAGAGTTGCTGCACAACAGACACTGCACTGGGAGAGAGGAGTGAGAATATGAGAGAAAACTCTACAGACTCAAGGTCCGTGAAGAAGGGAGAAGGTGCTCCAGGCACCAGAGCAGAGATGCCCCCACAGTTCATGGTGAAGACCATAGTGAGGCAGGTTGTGACCCTTAAGCCCATGGAGGTTAATGGTGGAGCAGATATCCACCTGCAGTCCATGGAGGACCCCATGCCAGAGCAGGTGGATGTGCCCAAAGGAGGCCATGAGTCCACACTGGAGCAGGCTCCTGGCAGGACCCATGGAGAGGAGCCCACACAGGGACAGGTTTACTCGTAACCCCACAGGGGACCCATGCTAGAGCAGTCTGTTCCTGAAGGACTGTACTCCATGGAATGGGCCCCCACCGAAGTAATTTGTGAAGAACTGCAGGCCAGGGGAATGACCCACGTTTGAGAAGTTGATGGAGGACTGTCTCCTGCGGCTGGGATCCCCTGCTGGAGCTGGGGAAGAGTTTGAGCAAGAAGGAGCAGCAGAGACACTGTGTGATCAACTGAATACAACCCCCCAATTCCCCATCCCTTGTGCCACGTGGGGGTAGGAGGTAGAGAAATTGGGAGTGAGTTGAGCTGAGAAGAAGGGAAGGGTGGGCAGGAAAGTGTTTTTAAGATTTGGTTTTATTTCTCATTACCCTTCTCTGATTTGTTTCATAATAAACTAATTTCCCCAAGTTGAATCTGTTCTGCCCATGATGGTAACCGGTGAATGATCTCCCCGTTCTTACCTTTTTTTGTTATATTTTTTCTCCTCTGTCCACTTGAGAAGGGGGAGTGATAGAGCAGCTTTGGTGGGCACCCAATGTCCAGTCAGCCTCAACAACTCACCACACAGGAGCAGAACTGGATCCTCCTGTGAAGTAGACTCAGTGTTGCAAACATAAGGCTTACACAACAGTTTCCTTTTTGGAGAGTTAAATAAAAGTGTAACTTAGCTATCATATCACACTATTTAAAGTAAGCAAACCCTCAGCTTATCTTTGGAGGTACTTTGTAGCTATAAACTACAATGCTTAGTTGAAGTTTGCTTATTATATAAAGTGGTTCCTACAAAAACATATTTCCATTTAATTCACACTAATATCCTTAAAACCAAAGGTCAAATATAAGGAAACAAAAGTCTAACTCTAGCTAAGTCAGTCTTGGGTGGAGCCCAGAGGTGAGAAGAACCAAAAGTTTCACACAAGTAAAAGAAGCTTCAGCTTTTGCATTTTTTAATTAAATGTGCTTATTAACAGAACTACTTTAGAAAAAAATTTAAAACAGAAGCTCATTTCAAAGAAAATATTAATCGAAAAACTGTTTACTCAGATTTTAAGTTAATGTACTTTTAATTTTAAAAATAAAATCAATCTTTGCTTGCACAGGAATACGTATTTGTATTGCAGATGTTCCACACCTGTGTGCATTTTGCAGAAGGACAGTTGCTTTTACTTTTTTTCTTTTAATCTCAGTCATAGCACAGAACAAATTCAAATCTAGAATTGTCTCTCTCACTTCAGGGGCAGTTATGACTGAAGTCTACATGTGTTTTTCTTCTCTTTCATTCAAAGCAAACTTTTTTTTTCCTTCCTCAATTTAGATATATGTCTTCAAAGCAGAATAGCTTGTCAAAGACCTTTAAATTATCCTGCACTGAATTAGAATCAGTGATAGTGAGATTTACCACATATAAAAACCCCAAAGACCTCAACTTCTCTATCAAGGACAATTGCTACTCTCTTCTACTGTATCATCAAGGAAGTGTTTACATTAAAGTCAACAATATATTATTTTTCCCCCTTTGGATGACAAGTCAGTCACCTCTCTTCCCCCTTCACTCCTTTCCCTCCTATCAGCTCTTTGAAACTTTTAATACAATGTTTTTCTAACATTTCACTTGTAAACCTCAAGGGCAGGTTGCAATCTCCAAAAAAGCAACAGCTCTGTCCAAGGACTCACACACACTCGTTCTTCCCACAGTCACTCCCTATGTTACCAAAACTGGATGTTATTGCCTAGAGGGACTACGTAATCAAAAATGTAGCTTTAAAGAAAAAAAATAAGGAAAAAATATTTTGCTTCACCTCTGTGTTAAGACTTTAGAGGGAGAAAAATACAATACCTAAACTTAATTATTATAAATTACAATACCTAAACTCTCCCCAGAGATTTATCTGTTCAGCCTGGAGAAGAGAAGGCTCTGGGGAGACCTTATAGCAGCCTGCCAGTACTTTACAGGAAAGCTGGGGAAGGAGACTTTATCAGGGAGTGCAGAGATAGGAGGAGTGGTAATGGTTTTAAACTGGACAAGAGTAGATTTAGATCAAATATTAGGAAGAAATTCTTTCCTGTGAAGGTCATGAGGCACTGGAACAGGTTGCCCAAGGAGGCTGGGGATTCCCCCTCCCTGGCAGTGTTCAAGGACAGGCTGGACGGGGCTTTGAGCAACCTGGTCTAGTGGGAGGTGTCCCTGCCAGGTTGGAACTAAAAGATCTTTAAGGTCCTTTCCAACCCTTCAGAAGGTTTCTATGGTTCTATGACTAAGTTCAGAATTAATAACTATCCTTCTCTTCCTCATTAAAAAAAAAAAAAACCACAAAAAACCAAAGTCAATGCAGCATGTTGAGCTTAACATGCAAGAACGATATTGCCCTAGACGGTGCCAAGAATCACCTGGAGCAAGTCACTTTTGCGTCTTGGCAGAACTACCCTTCAAGAAAAAGAAAAAAAAACCCAGCCAAAACCAAAACTCAAAAAACACCTCATGCCTATAATCAGCAATTTCCCACAGTTGATTTGCTGCGGTAGCTACCCAGATTACCTCTCCATGGACCCAATCCAAAACTCATTACTTGCAATAGGCTTTTCAAACAGCCCTGTATGTTTTTTCACAATGGGAAAACTCTGTATTTAATTGATGGACTGGAAAGAATCTTAAACTCTTTGAAGTCTGAGATTAACAAGAGAAAAGGACATGACTTTTTGCCTTTGGCTTGGCAAGTGATACCTGGGGGGAAAAAAACCTCTGTGATCCAGAAATAATGCAATTTATACAGTGCTCAGTATGGTGCAAGAACAGCAGCGAATAACTTCACAATTAAAGGTCTGAAAGCAGCAAAATTACTGGTTGCTCCCTATTATCACGGCAATTTAGTTATTAGACTTTACAAACAAATCTTTCAAAGAGAAGCATGAACAGCACACAAAAAATGAAAAATGGTATTACCTGAATTTATATTAGCACCATGCTTGCAACTGTATTCAAACAGCATTAATAGAAAAACTTAATATAAAATAAAAAATATACAAAATCCTGTAATTACACCATTTTATTGTTTTATGATTTCATAATCTATTTAGAATAAATAAACTCTGACCTAGCTCTTCAGGAAAGTGGCTGTATTTGAAGGAATTCATATTTTCAGTAGCATTTTAGGCCACAGCACAGTGGTGGCGTAAGCCACTACTCGGCTGATCCACATAAAAGCTGTTTTGCTTATTTAGTTTTCAGCAGGGTCAAGCCACTGAATTAGCATGCAGTTTAAACAAACACTAACGTCAGCACAAGTAAAAGGGCAGGACAGCATGGCCAAGGAAGAATGCACAAGAAAGACTCCAACACTCCCAAACTCACCCTGACAAAACTGAAGATGGAATTTGGCTATTACATGCATAAATTAGTAATGCTGAATACAGAGAAGCTTTTCCAACTGGCACAAAATAATGATTCCAAAACGAAAGTAAATCTAAATAACGTTTAAAAAACCACACCGCACAAATTCAGGATGTTATCTGCTTTCAGGAGGTTGTCTTCCCTCAACAGCATAGCCTGCGAGCTGTAGTGTCGCGCAGTGGAAGATATAACAGTGTGCTCCATCATCCTCAGAAATACCTCTCTGCCAAAGGAACCATATGTATTAGGAAATGCTACCCTCTATCGTTTGACTAGCCTGAACAGCTAATGTCTCCTTAAAACGATTATTTTCAGAGGCTAACTCTCCTTTTCTTCGAAATTACTACACAGATCCCAAGTTAAAACCCCACAAACTTGAGGTGCTGGTGCTTGTTACTGCACAGCCAGACCTCAACCTTCTTTTCACTCACCAACTTACTCCTTGGCTACAGCACCCTCACGGGCCCTGCGACTCTGGCTTCTCCTTTAGTTTCCTTTTCCAAAAGCAAGGCAGGCCACAGCCTGAAAAATAATTATCACTTCAAACAAATGACTTTTCCAACTGTTGGGCACAGTTTAAAAAAAAATAAATTCTTTTGTCCATTTTGTACATCCTTACATGATCTTTTACCATTCTGTTGTTGTCTTCCCACTCCCACCACTTTCCAAACCCTGACATTTAAACTCTTAGAACAGCCCTTATTTCAAAGATTTTATGTTTAAATTCCTTTGTTACAGAACTGAAGCAGCAAGATCTGAAGACATATGAATGCTATTGCAAAAGGAGCTAGGAGGTGACCTCTGAATTCAGCTGCACTATAAAAAACTTCTTAGAAAGCACAAAAGGTGCCCCTTCCCATAAATAAGTAAAAAAAATAAAAAGAGAGAGAAGAGATGAGTAATATTCTTTCTGCAAAAGTCACCGCTTAAGAAGAGCTGTAAAACTACATTTCACGAGGATTTAGACCATGCAAGCAGCATAGTAGATTTAAAAGCAAGGGGTTTTTTTTCTTCAGATTATTTTACATTTAAAATGAGAAACTCTACTTGACTAACAGCAAACGGAATGAAAGAAATAGAAGGGGGAAGAGGAAGACTGCCAGGACAATGCACAAAGAATAACACCACAGCCTGGGGGGCAAGTGGCAGGGAGCAGCAAATGGAAAACACAAGGTAAACACTTTTGTATCTTTATTTCAGCTAATTTAGAGATGAGGTTAATCAGTGTTGACACCTTTGAATATCTTCAAAAAGAAAATGAAATTTTCCGTCCCCTAGAACCTTTTTGTATTCTGACTCCTGTTCCTAGCTCTTTTGCGTAGGAAACAAGAATTGAGTGAAACTTAGAAAACAAAACACAAACATTTAAGGACAGTTTTGATTAAACACACTATTGATGGACGTCTACACTGTAACTTGTATTTACCAACAGCTATAAACAGAGTGATAGGTCTGTTTTAATCACTGCTTAAGGATGAAAGTATTGTAATGTATCATGACTACTATTTAAAAGCGTCCCTCGGGCTAAAGCACACTGTAAGGCCCTTCGGACCTCAGTCACGACACGAGACACTGACCACACAACAGAATGCTATTATTTGTTTACTGAAACCGTAACATAAATGATGAAACACAGGTTGTCAAAAGTACAATCAACACGGAGCTCACAGTATTCCATCCTTGTCCTCTGGAGCATTTCCAAGGCAGGGAGAGTAAACAGCCTTCTCCCAGCTTTCTTAGTTTCCACAGCTGAGAGTGTAGGATGTTTACAGTACCTGTCCCTCAGGGCTCTCTAAAACAGACCAAATGTCAGCAGACTGAGTACAGACTTCATCACTGACGGCCAGAAACATGCAGATGTCAAGTAAATAAAGGGGAAAAAAAAAAACCATACCCCATACTATTTTAACATCGATTAAGATTCATACGGTATAAGTCCTTTGTGCACAGGTTGGGGGGTGTAAGAAAGAAGTTCAAAATAAAGCTGAGCTCCAGCATCTTTCAGGGACAGCCACTGATATTGCCACTGTGGTTTTGCAAGGCCTTCCGCCAGTCCACTCCAAAATGTTTCGAGGTTGTGCCTGTAGAAAAGAGAATTCACCATTTTAATGAGTTCCTTTAAAAGCACTAACAAACAAACAAGCAGAAAAATTGTATTTGCGGTCCACAAGTAAGACCAGTCATGTAATTTTTCCAAAGAACTGGAAACTTGTAACACAATTTAAAAGCGGTATCCTACGATGTTTGCTTAGAGGAAAGCCTAGAATATCTCACTTATTTTTAATTATCAGAGGACTGAGGGTTCTGGGACATCTTTGAACGCTGTGAGGAAAGACACAGTTTGGGTAAATTTAAGAGTTCAGTTGTGCAACAGATGACTTAACAGCAGTCTAGGTATGCTTGACACTATTTTTGTCTCAGATTACATATTTAGTTTCCTTAAATATATCACCACTACAGGAAAAGGAAAAAAAAAAATTAGAATCTAATCATAAGTAACAAAAAGATTTTCTCATTTAGACCAAAATCCAAAATCCTTGGAAGAAAAAAACAAAACCCTTAAACAGGTTTTACTACAACATAAGAAACATTTTGGGACACGATTATTAATAGTTTCTACTTAAAAAAATAATACATGTGCAAAAAAATAAAAGTGCAAGTGACTGGGACCTGAATCGTCTTACAGAAGAATCACAGCAATGTACTTTATGCAAAGTTAATTTGTTCTTGAAAAGGCAGAGAACCTTTAAGTTGCGAGAAGGGCTGCCCCAATACTGGTCCCATTCTCACCAATATAATAAACACCCCTCAGAGCAGAGCGTACTGGCCACCTTTCTGACTTTGTCTTGAGCATAAAGACCGAAGTAACTGGACAATCCTCTCCTCTATCAGTGCCTGCATCTCATTCCAGCACTTTTGAAAACCATCTAAAAGCCCGGTTTTTGCAGACACAAAAATCCCCAGTGGAGATCCCCTTTGGTCAAGACCACGAACTCCAGCAGCAGCAGATGGAAAGAGGGGGACTGTGTAATTGCACACCCCACTTTACCATTCATAAGAAGGCCTAGACATTTGCAGAAGTCTGGAAAGTTGAAATAAATCTGTAGGTACAGATCACCTTCACTTTCCGCTCTGCTACAAAATAATACGAACTGCAAGGGGGAAGAAGGCAAAAACTGCAAGAATTAAAAGGCTTCCTTCTCGAGCTGTCTGTCCTTAACTTATCAGCTCTCTGGTCAGCTGCTAAACTACACACACTAGTTCTGTGCTCAGAAGATATATTTCTCCTAAAAATACTCCACCAATTTCACATGTTGACTGGGGCCACGGGTTGGATTCTCTCTAAGACACAAAGGGGAAGAAGGAAATCCCTGTCCTTTAGTCAAGCAGCCAAGCCAGGTAACCCAACAAGAAACAAATAGTCAGGTATTGGCTCAACAATGAATCCATCCAGCAGTAGAAACAAAAGCATGAACTGCAGAAAGAAAATCACTGAGCTACGCTCTCAGAGCAAGAAAATGGAGTAAATCTCAGAACAATCCAGACACAAACACATCTCTGGAGGTCATCTAGTCCCAGCCTCTGCTGGAGGCAGGGCCAGCTTTGAAGTCCCATATAAACAGCAGCCACAGACCTTATATTTCCTATTCAAGGCTTTTCAGATTAAGTATGATTTGCAGAAGGCACTTCAACCCTTTACAAGAGAGAGCAAAAAACCAGTATTACGGTAGTCTCTGACCGAATTTACAACAGCACTCTCAGCTTCGGGCAGACAGGCATCTGATACTTCTTCCATCATTAACAGATCTTATTCTGATTATCTAAGGACCATGATGAAATGCTTTTCATATTCAAGTGATCAATCATGATATCACCTTGATTTGCATCTTCTACTACTGTTGGTTAGGACTTCTGTTTACTACTATTTTCTTTTCCCTGTACAATTCAAACCTCAGGGCTTACAATATCAGGGCCTCTAACATTAAAACAATATTCCCAAGTTTAACATATGGCGAATAAACAGAAACAAACAAACAAACAAATAGCTCATCACCAATAATCTAGTGTGTCCTCAAGGCAGAAAAACCACCCCGAACCTAACTATGCAAATTCAGAGAGCATGGATATTGTATTTGCTCAAAAGTAACTAGCACCAAAAAAAGACCAACCACAGCACAAAATGTCTGCTTTGGCATTTTTCTATAGCAAGAAAAAAAAATTCTACTTTCAAAATACGCCTAAGAATTCTTGGAGTTGTTGGCCTCATATCTATGAAAATTTATGAGAGCCAGTACATTAACAGACAACATACTGTCAGCACACAAAGGAAGAAAACTTGTCAAGGCAAATGATGCAGTGACAAGGAAATACTCAAACAGATGAAGGAAAATCAATCCAGAAATTCAGAACAAGAAAAATCAGAATAAAAAATAAGTAATATATTACTGTCTTATACTATTAGGGAATCCCAAATACTTTTGACACATTATATATTTCTCAGCTTCAGTATTTAAATGAAAGACACAAGTGATTTAGGACTTGAAAAGTCAGTTTTGCATATTTCAGATATGCTTCTTACCACATAGTCATAACAACTTCAAAAAATATAAGGAAATCTTCTGGTAAGAGCTGCATTTATACTCAATACAGCAATTCCTATTATGAAGGGTCTCCATTCAAAACAAGTGACAGGAGAACATGACAGCCATTAAATTATTATTACAGTAAGCACAGGTCCACTATATTTCTACTGCTTCTCTATTTGACTGCCTTTGACTTCCAAATCATTTCAGGTGAGTATTTTATTTTTACCAGTATTTATGAAGTTTGAACAACGCTTCTAAGTCAAGATACTTGGGGAGGGGTAAGAAGTTAAGTACATCACATCCCTTTGCCAAAATAGATGCCTATTACTTGTACAGAGACTGCAGTCATTCACTCAGAATGCAGCATGAAAGGGAAGGACTGAAAAGAAAACCTATTCTTTTCCTTTTTTTGCAAGTTAGATACCCAGTTTCTCATGATAATGAGAAGCTGGGTGCCAACATACGCAAACTTCTCCTCATTTTACAGAACACTTGTTCTAGTCAAGAACCACTTGGTATCACCCAACAGCAGATGACAGGAAAATAAAGAAAAGTGACCCTCAGTTTGTAAACAGAGAGTAAATTATATATTGTGTGTTTGAAGTATAAGACCTTTTACAGCTCTGTCAGGTGACCTGACATCCTGCAATACTTTCCGTGTAACTGTGGCCCTCTGAAAAGACTTTATCTTTCTTGTACGTCTGCATCAGATGCACCATTAAAATAGGGGAAAGCATCACTGAACATTATGGATATTATGGCATTAGTAAAACTAATGAGACAAAATTTACGTGTCAAGCCTTCTTATACTGCCTTTTACAAATGAAAAAAGTTCAAAACGGTCTCTAGGATCTTCCTCAAAATTCATCTATAATACACACAGGGAAAGCTAATCTGCGTACAAAGAGGCAGTGACCCACACGAGGGGCAAAATACTTAGTGTTGTATCCCCTTCCTGAATACAGAGAGCTTAAAAAACAGACAGCCCGGGGAAGACTTCAAGATATTCAAAACTCTTCTTTCCTTGCCTGGTGGAGTCCCAAAATAAGGACTGTGTGGTCTTTACATTTGGCGATACATCTCAAATTACCTCTTTCATTGACCTGGCATCCCTCAAAAAGCAGCAAAAAACATCTAAAGCACAACAGCCATGTTAATTTGAAGTAAGAATTGAGATTTGGACTTGGGAAGGAGCAGGCAAAGTGGCAGGCAGCTTTAGAGCTTAACTAGAGTCTGGTGGAAACCCCTCACACGTCACCATCCTTACACGGTAGCTGTGAAGACCACAATCCACTCGCTTCTGCTGTTCTACTACTACATGAAACAGCATTTCCCTCCAAATTACCAAGTTTTTCTTCTCACCTGCCAGCCCCTGGAAGGGCACACAGCTTCAGTGAAAAACTTCTGGTCCTGGTAACAATTTGTTATCGACTTTCTCCAAATACCCCTTGCACGGTTATAAGATTACTTCAAGCCAATGCCAACGAACTTATGTTTTTCTCTGTCCCTGATAATTCTGCGGTTTGTTTTGGATACATGCACTTAGATATCTGAGTATGTAAGGAGGAACTCTAGGGTCTCTGTCTGATGAGGAAAACCTAAAAATGGAGGTGGATTTCAGAGCTCTCCTTTAGCAACTGTATGTGCCTTCAGATAAAGAAAACTATCACATTCATTTCCTTCATGAGTTTTGCAGCTCTCTGAAAGGAGGAAAAAAACATAATAAAAATGTTTCTTTTTCCACACAACTGCTATAAGACACAAACACAATAAAAAAAAAATAATCTGAAAGTAAAGTCCTTAGTTCATTTTTAAACTAACTAAAAAAAAATCCCAGTTTCAGGAATTTTAAACTTGTTTTTCCCTGGGGGTCAGAAGTAAATAGTGCAAGAAGAACGGTCATCACACAGAAGCCAGAAGGTACAGTGGAACAGCCCAAAATATAAAAGCAAGCAGACTGTAGACAGGTAATTGCCCCATCTTTGAAGGGAAAACCTTTCCAATACTATATAAATATATAAACTGCCACCAGATGTCAGTACAACATAGCGAATTGCTAGAAAATTGCCCTCCAGGCTGATCAGGATACTTATCTAACGCTCATCCCCCCTCACAAATATCTGGGCACACAAATCCAGCCCTGCCACCAGTCCTGAATGGAAAGAGTCACACAAAATCCCAAGTCTTACTTTCCCACAGAGACCCTGTGATCTGCCACATGATTTCATTTGCATGTTATCAACATGCAAAACAATGAAACACAAAGCTGTAAGAATAAGCATCAATTTCTACTGCTGTAGGACATCAAGAACCAGCTTGATATTACATAATCTCTAATTAAGGTTCAATGCTCTCCTTCCACGCGCTCGTGAGACTCTCTAGCTATGGCACGCCTCTCTGGCCCACACGTTCACATTCTCTCTGTTCATAAATAGCTTTAGTCTCCTTAGATTATGCTGCAAAGTGTTGGGGAATATTTAGCAATGAGGTTGCTAAGCTAAATAAAGCTTTTCTGCAAAACAAGCATTAGCATGATTGTCCTTGTGCTACCACAGAGGCTCCCTTCACCTTCCCCTGTCTCTGGTTTTTGACAAGAGTTGTAAGGAAACTGTCTCCAGAGCATCGCCTGCTGAATTAATTTTACTTTGAAAATTCAGCATTTATCTCATTTCCTCGTACAAACTGATATCAAAATTTGCAATTTCTCAATGGCAGAAATTAGTTTCCGCAAGACAGACATGGCACAAAACCATTTTTGCTCCTCAACGTCCAACTTCAGTTACACACTTTGCTACCAAAGCAATTAACTAGAAAAGTTTCTTGGGCTACTTAAAGAAAGGGCAGGACTCACTTTAGCCCATTAGTGTATACTTCAGAAACAATCAAAAAAAATGAATGAAATCACTCCCTCATCCCAAACATTACCCATATTACCAAGAATTTCCAGCTTTGCTACTTCATAGATCAAGCTTGCTTTCAGTCCTACCATAATCAACAAGTCTCACTTTGAAGCAAAAACATACACTAAGCAGAAACCAAAAAAAGAATTGTCTAGCGATTAAGAAACCTAACTAATGTCATTTTTACCCAGCACAGAACCAACTGATGTTGGGGACATCCCCATGACTATTTTGTGAGCAATATGCGGGTAAGTAAGCCAACAAACACATATCAACCTATGGTATTTTACATTAGGAGAACTTTGGTTTTAATTATTTTCTTAGGTGCAAGAGTAACTTAAGAAACCAGGTTTATGGTTTTAATGTTGGCTTATTGTGTGACTTTATAAAAACTTCTTCAATTTTCTTACCAAATGTAGTCAACTCCATGCACATATATTCTTAGTGAAATGTACAGAAATAATATAATTAAAGAAAACTTCATGTTAAAACATCTGAACAGAAAAAGAACTTTTTAGGCTGATGGCTAGGAAGAGAATTTACCGAAACATCTCTTTCATGCCTTACAGGATGGTTTTAAGCACAGTTCTGAGGCTTAAACCTAAATTTTAAGCCTACTCCACTACTAGATTTCCTTTGCATAGATTCGTATCACAGATCGACAAAATCTGGAAGAGCAGCAAAAAACACAGATACACAGAGGCTTTTCTGGAGTATTTAGATTTTCCTAATACAGATGCCAGACAACCTGGATATTAATACAGAAAAGAAGCATAAATAGTAGAGAATCAGACAGCATCCTAGAAGATTTACCTTACATATTTCTGAAGAGATGGAGTACAAACTACCTAGTAGATGAGCAACAGCAACCACAAAAAAACCCCCTAATCTGAAGCCAATTGCTTCACAGGAAACCCCAAAATCACTTAACATGGTATCGAAATTACATCCAAGGGAAGAGTATTGCTAATTTTGTACCTAAACTAAGCCCTGGAACCTTCCTCTGATTCAAGTGAGCTAGTAGTCTCAGAAGTTTCTCTTCGAGAGAAGCCTGACCAGAGACTCAGGAGGGAAGGCAAGTTTTGTTGCAAACCTGACTAAGTGCTTAATTAAATATAAAATCTATAAGCATGTTTCACCTTGTTTTTGAGTTTCATCAGGAAACCTTTGCACAATCCCTATTTGGTTCCACACAACTGCAAGTCTTTGTCAGGTTAAAACAAGAGGTAATTTACGTGCGCTCTCTAAACTGGCATTTTAATTCACGAGTCTTGGCTCCAACTGTAACAAAGACCCTTGAGGCTCATAGTTTCTCTCTGTTAACTTCTCTCTCTCAAATTCTCTACACGTAAACACTTGTTTCTACAACAGCACTTTTGTAAGTAATTTTCGCCCCACTTTTGGCACATTCGAAATATGCAAAAACCAACCTCAAGTGCCTTAGATGTACATGTCCCACTTGCTCAGTCTGAGTTTGACACGACCAGGTGACAGGTATTACTCCAGTCACTCTTTCTTCAGGGCATCTCAAGAACATTATCAGCATCAAGGGTACACAACTCAAGAGCCAGAATAACAGGACAGCTGGTCCCTTTCGCTAAGAAATCTGATTTCTTTAAAAATAAAAATTTTAAGAAGGTAAAGAATCTTAGCTTCTGCAGGGGCGAAACGGCAAAATCGTGCTTAAAAGGTCACTTAAAATTACACATCAGCAGCACAACTTGAGCAGAAAGTACGTTCTAGTCAGTTACTCTTTAGTCCAACTTCATTTCCCCAAATCTTTAAATTAAAAGCTCACCCTCAAGCACTGAGAGGGGTTTTTGAGTCCTTCTCCAAATTACCTAAACTACGTTCAGCTAGCCTCTAACTCTTCCTCTACACCCACCAGGCAGCTAGCTCTGCTGCTGAAAGAACCGCAGGAAATGGTTTTCAAGCTGTGAGGCTGTGACAGAGGCTGGAATCTCAAGAGTTACAAGGCAGTTACGTTCGTGATTGAGCAGCTGGAGTATGGTGGATGCATCCTCTTTCCTCTACTGGAAAATAAAGTCCTAGGTAAAGATGCTTTTAAGCTGAAGGTCTGGCATTATTACATAGACAAGGAGGAATGAGGGCTGGCACAACGCTTGAAAGACTTGTACAGTCATTTTTTCTTGCCGCTATTGCTTTAAGAATGCTATTAAATTCACAGGGCAAGAATTAAACAATGCAGGAAGCACTTCCTACTGCTAATGCTTCGAGTTACTATAACCATGTGAAAATAGTTTTGTTGATTCATTTGTTCTTAATGATATCCATTTTTTATGGATTTACAAATGAGTTTTACAGAGAAATACACATTACTAGGAATTTATATATTTTAGCTATTTTCCCGATTTTAGATCCTTTGATCTCCTCACCTCTTCATTCACTATTCAGATTTTCATTTAATCTCTAAGCATAGTAATTGCTTAAAGTTTCACTTTCCTATTTCCATCCTAGATCTTCTTCAGGTTAACTTAGCTAACAGTATTCTTTCCAAAGTCCAAAGATATTTGCACTATTCCATCCTCATGCATTTTGAGATGTCAATCATCTTTTCTGTGACAGCCCAGACCTAGCTCTCAAATTCTACTACTTTTAAAAAATTAGTAGTAGTAGTAGTAGTATTAGCATTTCCCTATCAGAAGATCCTCTATCTGTTTTTTAAGCGGGGATCCTGAAAAGCTCTTACGAACATCCAGTCTCTGAGTGATCGACTTTGCAATTTTTAAAAAACTTGTCACCTTTGCGAACATGGTCTAAAGTCTTTCTTCATCCCTCCATCACTTCAAGAAAAATATGGCTGCCAACTCAAACACATCACTAATGCTTGCAACTCCACACATCCAGCCAAACAACCAGTCTTGCAGATTCTCTGCACCTAAAAATCTAAATGGCAGTCCTTTCAACTGATCCTTACATTTCTGTCCCATCCCATACCTGTTCTTCTTCCAGGTTCACTTTTACACAATGTTCTCCAATGAAGGAAAGGCAAAAATCTTGCTGTGACTATAACACATTCAGAAAATGACGGCTAGAAAGAGCAGTGGAAGAGGTCATCCTTTCATAGAATCATAGAATTGTCGGGGTTGGAAGGGACACTGCCATGGGCAGGGACATCTCCCACTAGATCAGGCTGCTCAGAGCCCCATCCAGCCTGGCCTTAAAAACTTCCAGGGATGGGGCTTCCACCACCTCTCTGGGCAACCTGTGCCAGTGTCTCACCACCTTCATGGGGAAGAACTTCTTCCTAACATCTAATCTGAACCGATCCATCTCTGGCTTCAATCCATTCCCCCTAGTCCTATCACTACCTGACATCCTAAAAAGCTCCTCACCAGCTTTCTTGTAGCCCCCTTGAGATACTGGAAGGCAACAATAAGGTCTCCTCAGAGCCTTCTTTTCTGCAGACTGAACAGCCCCAACTCTCTCAGTCTGTCTTCATAGGAGAGGTGCTCCAGTCCTCTGATCATCCTCGTGGCCCTTCTCTGGACACGCTCCAGCACGTCCATATCTTTCTTGTGCTGTGTCCATCTCTTTCTTGTGCTGTGGGCTCCCGAACTGGACGCAGTCCTCCAGGTGGGGTCTCACGAGAGTGAATAGAGGGGGAGAATCACCTCCCTTGACCTGCTGGCCTCATCTTTTGAAGCATCCTCTTTTTTACATCCTTTTAAGGTCGCTACTTCTCAGTTGAATTAAACAGCAGCTACTGTCATGGTCCAGGACTGATCAGGACAACTGCAGAGTCATCTTTCCCCCTATTAAGCCATCTCTCTACCTCCAGTTAGCCCATGATGCCAGCCTCTGCTCCCCATGTAAATTAGGCCTCATTTGTGCCTCTGTCTATGCTGCATCTTAATAGACATGCCATTTCCAACTCCACAGCCTCCCTCACAGTCCTCCTTCCTCTTCACGCTGCCTACAAAAGAGATTTAAGCAGCAAACTGGCGTTACCGGCTTGCCAGCCCCACACCAGTGCTGCCCCATGCTCCCCCCAGTGCATCCACCCGTTGCTGTCCAGAACTACATCAGGGATCTCACAGAAACCATGCTTCTGCCACTGGCATGCTGCCATCACGCTGAACATATGACTGGCAACTTACCCAGTCATTTAACTCGTTTTATAGGCTTGGGCTGCCAAATTAGCAACAACAAAGGAAAAAATTTAACAGCAGTAATAGGTATTACTTGAAGGAGCAACCTCGAAATTGAAAAAAGCATTTAAACTCACCACTTGAAAATAAGGATAGGAACAAAACTCACCTGAACACACTTTTTTTTGGGTCCTAAATAGGTAGTAAACTTAAAACTTCTTTATTAGCATTTCAGTGAGGCTCATCACTATGGTATATGAGCAACCCAAGAAGATCAAGTTGCTCATCTGTATTAAACAACAGCTGCTGCGGGATGAAAACAAGCAGGGCTTCGGTTTAACAGAAACTGAGCTGAGGTTTCTGTTTGGCAAAGATGATGTATTTGAAACAAGGCATGGATCCAGATCCCATTTGATCCGGTTCTTCCCGATGCATAGATTTCAGGTAAATTCAATAGCTCCTCTCTCTCTCCTCTCCATGCAACACAAAGCTTTTTCCCGCTGCGTGCTAACAGGATTAAGTGTCACATTTAAATTTCATCAAACTCCACTTTGTTTTCTCACCTCTTCCCTGAATTAGCAGATTGCTGCCGAAGCCGGCAACGAACACACGGCTTCTCCCACTCGTTAACATCACGGACATGCTGTGGCACGAATCCAAGCTCTGTTTTCCTGCAGAGGATATAGCTTCTGTGGACGTGAACAATCTCCAGCGAGAGCTCAGCACATCGGCCCATTTCCTCTGTTGGAAGGGAGTCTCCCAGCTTGCGCTTTGAACAAACAAGAGTCCCGGAGCCAGCCCATGGACAGTGTTTACAGAAACAGCAACGTCACCAATACGGGAGTTTCAGATACTTTGGAACAAAAATAGTTTGAACAGGGAAAAAGTAAAAAAAAAAATTAAAATGGAAAGCAGCAGTACTTTTTTTTTCATGAAATAGTAGTAAATTAGGCATTAGTTAAACGTTGATGCTTTTTTTTTTAGTTATTTTATTCGGAGGCTTCTTTAAAAACCACATCTATTTTACTGTGGTTAAAGTAAATTTTACACCGAACAAAGGAACTGAAAGGTAGCAATTTAGCAACAGTTCTGTATTTCCATCTCCACCTCTCTTGCTGTCTAACTTACACATGTACAAATGAGGGGCCCAATCAGTGTCCATATGAAGAACACTATTTTGTTGTGGGGTTTTCTATTCTTTTTTTTTTTTTTTTTAATGCACTGAAAACCTTTTTTTTTTTCCACAAAGTTTGGGCAGTCTAAAGGTGGGGTAGCCAAAGTATTTACAACAGTTCCGTACCATTTCAGTGGTGCTGTATGTAATCCTTCATGCATGCATTCTGACAACTCTATTTAATTAGCATTAACCTTTCACCACTTTGCATGCTGTGAAGTATTAGTCTATTTTTATTTTATTTATTTTAAGGAAGTGGAACAATACAGTGATGATCAAAAATAGTACATTGAAATAGTACATGCTGTACCCCATACTTAAACAAATAAATACAGACAACTATAATCCAAGAGCAGTACATACCAATATAAACTCTAAGGTTCACAAAGTTCATGAGAATTATAACTTTTGGAAAACCCAGTCCATCTGGTAATTGAAGTGTTTTCTATCTCTCTGTTACTAACACAGGAATGATGCAGAAAGCTGTTCTTGGCATGCATTGTGCCTACAAATCAGACTTGTAATATCATATGGTCAATGTACAAGACAAGGCAAGAAGGCATAACAGAAAAATGCATCACCTTTTTTTTTTTGTTTTTAGCTCACTTCCAGCCCTATAACTCGCCTGATGACTGACAGACATGGCTGGTAGGAAGCAGGAGGCAAAGAAGCATCAGAGGCAACAGAGGTATCCAGGTTTCGTCCGAGAAGCAAGAAGAAAAAAACTCGAGGGTCAGCAGCAGAAGATAAGGGCAGAGACAGACTCCAGCATTAGAATTTTTCTAAGTAAATGGCCTGGCAATGAAAATAGTATTTTTTAAAATTACCATGCCTCCTCGCCATCGAAACTACTAAATAGCATCCTGTTGTCCTGCTCAGGGCCATGAATCATTGCGCTGACCTGGAATGGTGCCACTCACTTCCAGATCTTCTCTCTGCTACAAAAATTAGCAGGCTACTTCTTAAAAAAAAAAAAAAATACTTTGCAAGAAACACCTTCTAGACCCACCTACCAACCAGCAGACAGAAGCTTCATTTTCTTTCCCAAGTCTTAGAACACTAGGAAATCTTAGAAGCAGCATACGAAAAGAATAAATTTTTAAAAATAAATTTTAAAAAAATCAAGTGCCCGGCTACAGTTCTGCCTGTGCCCTTCCTGGCTAAAGATGAGAGCAGGCAGCTAGTATTTCAGATCGCTCAATGCAAGTGACCTCTCCACCTACCGCCCCATATTAACTTCCTGACCAAGCTAACTGAAAACCTGCCAAGTGATAAAGGGAGAAGAAAGGGATGTAAGCAGCTCGGGTACTTCCTTTTTGGAGATATTTTTGACCAGCACTGCAATTTCATGGTCTTATCTGAAGAACAGGCAGAGTTCAGCAACATCCCAGTTTTACTTTCTCTGCTAAACATAAATCCAAGGAGAGGGCCGACGGAAACACGACATTTGTTAGGAGGCTACGCAAAACACTCTGAGCACCTTTTGACAAGATGAAGAAGCCACGATGCCTACCTCCTCTCCTATCCTGACATGTTTCTGGATAGAAATATTGTACTCTTCCTTCAAAGTTGCAGCGACCGCTATTTGCCTGCTCGCAGCCCCAGCAGGCTGCCCGAGCTGCACTGAAGCTACCAAAGGACAAGATCAGAAACGATTCTGTTGTCACCATTAGCCACTTCAGCAGAGGTCAAAACCCAAATTTAAAAAGCATGGTAACATGTGCATCCACTTCATAACAGAAAATCTGCCCCGGTGCTTTTCATGCCAGTGCCAGGAAACTTTGTTCTCAAGAGCCCAGCAACAAGACACCTCCTGCCAACACAACGGTAATGTCAAGAGATCCTAAAACAGGAACCACAACAGAGTTAAGTTAGGTTCAGATTTTAATTTTTAAAATAATAAAATCCTCCACTCTGAAATAAATGTGGAAACAAAGACTGATGTTCAGTTTTACATCATGTGTCTTCAGATTCTTAAGAAAGGTAGAGAATCAACACAAATTTTCTGCAGCAGAATTTACTGCAACAGTAGTCATTTCTCTGAGCAGATTCGAAAGCATACACCTTGGTTCCTGAAATACAAGTATTTTCTTCTTATTAAGTTTAAAGTGACTGGAAACTTAGAACGAGATCTGACACGAATCACGATAGAACATTATACATACAGTAGTTTACAAGAACGACTGCATTCAAGGTACATTAGTTACTTTTTTGGTCAGCCCAAAGAAACTTTCATCCCACCAGCTGATAGCTCTCTCCAGAAGGAGAAAACTGGTCCCAGCAAATCAATTCCAGTAGAACAAAGAAGATTATTAGCAACATAAGGCAAAATGCAACCAAATCAGAAAGATGATTTATTGCTCACAATGAAAACCAGAGGATTTATACGTTCAGATGTCCTTTTCAGTAAGCACCTGGAATTCAATGCAAACTATTTCTCGATATGTATCTCACGAGCCAGATTTAGTTCATGATGCAATTTTTAGCACATGCTGTTTCCACTCACATACTTCACACGACAGAACAGATTTGCTGTAGACATGGAAACATCTTTAGAAAGATAAATTCTCTTATTTTTAAAGCAAAAATGTTGTATCCATACATTAGATGTTGAACTGTTTTAAGTTTTATTAGGAACTACTCAATGTCTAGAAACAAAGATACTTGACCAGTATTTAAAACACACGGCAGACATGCTACAGATGCAATTAGGAGCGCTTGCCTGTTCTACAGCTTTCATGGAGGAAAACGCGTAACTGCTTATAACACTGTCTTGGTAATTCAACACACGTAGCGAGTGTGTTTATTACCAGTTTAAGAAAACTTCCCTGCAAGACAAGAACTGGCAATGATACAATCAAATGCAGTCACCCATGTCCTAAAACACAGAAGGTACCTTAAAGATCATCTAGCGCTCCCACCCCCTGCCATGGGCAGGGACACCTCCCACTAGACCAGGTTGCTCAGAGCCCCATCCCGCCTGGCCCTGAACACATCCACGGATGAGGCATCAACAACTTCTCTGGGCAACCTGCTCCAGACAGCAAGTGCCAGAAGTTTAAGGGACTTAAAACATTTTAAACCTATTTTAGCTATGAACAAGTACCCTTAAATAGTCAAGAGTAGTTGCAGACGATATGCACTTCTGGATACAAGGCAGATCGCGTGCACCTCAAGGTGAATACCCAGACAGGAATATGTAAGCTTCAGCCTTGCTGTGCAAGCACCTTCATAAACATCAAAGTCAGTTGGCAGTGGGGGGGGAAAGTAAAAAAAAATAAAAAATGTATAACCACAGAAAAGTAGTAGACAGGCTTAGAACTGGATCCAGCTGACACTAGTAAAGGAAGATGCTTTCCATACCTTTATTTTATGCGTGCAGCCTTTTGTCCACGTCCTAATGAGAAACAGTTGCCCCTTCTTCCCCTCAATACACATCTACTCAGCAGCATACGGGCTAAACTAGACTTAAATCAGCAATACTGACAAAAGATTCAGCTCATTCTGAAATAAACACTGTCCACGTAAGCGGCAACCATAGGACACTGAAGGCGAAAATGTGTTCAGTTCCAATTTTTAATTATTCAAACTCTGTACTGAAACACTCACATTCTCCTTTTCCTAAAGCTACCAATTTAATTTCATTTAACTATCATGTGGAAAACCTGCAGATCTTCCCATTGAGGATAAAAAACGTTCCGATTAGAAGGCTTGCACGTTATTTTTCAGTATGAGTTCACAGGTCTTTTACAATCAGATTCTCAACTCAGCACACTGACACGGAAGGAAGCATAACAGACAAATAGGATCTTTTAACAAAGCTGAAATCTCCCATCAGTTCCTCCCAGGAATGAAACACCCAACTTTCCAAGACAGCACCAGATATGTCCTTGTAACATATCTTTGTGATAGAAATGAACTGAGGAACAACAAGGCTTCTCTATAGATTTCCTCATACAAGACATGAAATCCTTCTGCATAGATAGTTGCTATGGTGCAGACTTAAGGAGAAAAAAGAGGGGAGATCAGTCTCCTTGTTTACAGGTTTCCAATATGCTCCACTTGATCCATCTTGAAATTGAAAACCTTGAGCTTCCTGTCTTTAGGCTGTCATATGGTAGAGGACAAACACAGCATTAGCAACTTGACAAAGCTCCCACGTGTTCTGCATAGATCTAGAGAAAAAAATCCACATGGATTAGACGACAGACAGGAGGGACAATATAGTTTCAAGAAGAATAAGAGCCATACTAAATCCTGAGAGACTTACTCAAGGGAAGAGAGACTTACTCCGGGAATGAAATGCCAGCTTATCTTCAAACACTGTCAACACTACACCACAATTTAACACTGCATGTACCTAAGAAAAATATGCTGTTTAGACATTCTCAAGTATAATCTTGATTCTTCTGAGAACTTCTTACACACATTTCATCCACACAGGTATGCCTGGCTATTTACAGATTCAAGAATAAAAACGCAAAGACATTTAGGGCTGGATTCAACTCTCAGTAAGACATCTAAACCATATAAAGGCATAAAAACATCCCTACAGTCAACAAAGCCTGTGGAAAGATGCAACTTATCCTACAGACTACGCTTTGAGCACAATTTACCTAGACATATGTATAGGTATGGGCTGTCAGTTTAAACATCCTGGGAGGTCCACCTCACTTTCAGTTGCCTCTGTTGTAAACCCTGTAGGTCCCAGATTGTATCCATCAGCATTATGCAATTTTTACTAGTGACTTAGAGATCCTAGCTGGCACTACATTTAGGCAGGTGACCAGAGGTCTGCTATCCAGGTCCCACTGACTCTACCAACTAAATTTTCGCCACAAAGAGAGAGAGCAAGCACAGAAAGTGTAGAAGTGGAAAACTTACATGTTTTTCAGCAGTCATGAGCAGAACACATCCTTTGTTCTTTCACTAATTGGCAGGAAGATGGCTATCACTCATAGAACAGTCTTACGTTAGCCATTATTGGGGTTTTAGAGCTATGTATGGCCTTTACAGTCACTTGTTCAGGGTTTCATCTTCTAAAGAAGCAGCCAAATGTAATTTCTTCCCTAGAACCACTTGCCAGAAGATTAGACTAAAACCTTTTTGCCAAAGTCTTTTATACAACTTGCCTGCATGAACTGCCTTAACCAACTTTTCTTGAGTATGGTGTGTAAAACCCCCTCATACAGAACAGGTTAGTTCTCTCACTCAGTAAGTCACCAGTCTGGTTCTGTCATACATTGCATTTTACTGCACAGGTAGGGTTGAGTAGAAGTGACCAGAATATCCAGGATAATTCCAAGGTTCAGGAACTTAATGATGCAGTCTTCCTAAAGCCAAGTTCCCTGCACAGAGATGCCATTAAAGACCTCCAGAGGGAGATGCTGTCTAACTTTTGGCATCTAAAAATCCTTTAAACATCCATCTTAGGCATCATTACTGGCCAACACCAGCATCTGCTACAGACTTAGTATTCTACACTGTCAGGTCAGGAATACAAAACTGAAAAATAAATAGGAGAGAAAACAAGATTTATGAAAGCTTTCCAATTGCCTAATAGTTTTCTTGCTCTATTTAGACTGCAATTTATTCATCCTCTGCCCTCAAAGCTATTGCCATCACCTCTTTTTAATTTCTCCTCCTTGCTGTTTGAACAAAGTATTAAAAAAAATACTATTTTCTGTATCATCACATATACCTGGAAAGCTTTAATGCCTCAAAACATTTGCTCCCTACTGCCAGCGAACAGCCTAAACCGAAACAGTAGCATCTAATCTGTGTTTGTGTTACTACCAGCCCCACAATAAATTCAAAGGAGAAAAATCCCAACTACACTGGAGAGTATTAGCGTAGACTTCATTCCATTATTCCTTGATTCTTCCATCTTCTGGGATTTGTTTCCCAGGGCTTCCATTAATCTCCTGACTGTTAACTCAGAAGCCTTCCTGACTTGCCTTCTGTCTACAGAAATCAGATCTGGACAGCACAACTACCATATTTTGAACATCGAACAAAGTACTGTCTCTTTGCTGTAATGTTTACAAATACATAGAGTTCTGCTTTCCCATTTATGTAACAAGCACCTGAATGATTCCACTGCTGTAGCTATAACCCGGTTCTCACAGCTGGAGACGAAGGATGCCGTGCAAGTAAACTGTATCCAGTGCTTCTATAGCCATACTCATTACACACAATCCACCCAGTAGTAGTAATATTTGAGAGTCACACAGTTCCCATGGAGAGAAAGCTAAGATCTCGTCTGATTTAATTCCAAATCTACTGAAATCAGGGAGGAGTTCTCACCAAGGCAATTTTGACAAGTATTTCCAGCAGTATCCTGGCTTGCAAAATTCCATTTGGATTTTGCTGGACTTATTTACTTGTTCAGCATGCGCAGAGAAGTAGAAATGTTTGTTGCTGTAGAGAATTTGGCTTACTTTGGAGACCTGGAACAACACTTAAAAGATGAATCAGAGACTGCCTGACTTAGGAATTTGATCTATTAACCTCAGCTTGTAGTGGTGTTGTATCCTGAAATATTAGAATTAATCCATAGCTCAGCTACTTCAGGTGTGAGACCAGACAACTCTCTGAACTCCCAAACGACACTTTTAGAGTGTTATTTTTATATAGCCGAGATCTACTCTCTTCAAAAATACCAGGCAACAAGCGGTAAGATGACCTTAAGATCCTCTTTAGGAGTCCAAACAACACAACTACATTTTATGGCAAAACCAGCATTCCTTGCTGACTGTGTGAAGATTAATCCTAAAGGCTTGATTTTCATACCATTAAGCATCCAGTCTCTCTCAAAAACAAACTTAGAGCCCTTCAGGATACCTTTAGTTAAATGCTGATCCTCCCCACACTGTTGTCCCCACCCTCACACCCCATAGGGCTGGTCAGTGCTCTGCTCCCACCCTGGCACTGGAGCCCACAGGAATGCTTTTGAGTAGATGCCTCAGAGGTACACTGGTGACACATTTTGCCTGACAGTCATGCTCAATTGCTCGATTCAAAAGCCAGAGGAAAAAAAAAGAAAATAAAAAGAAAATCAAAGTATTTCAAAAACATTATCTGGAGCACTTGTTTTCAAGATTTTGGTCCCATTTCTTCTATGTTTGTTCATTCCACATTCTCAGCTTTACTAGCTTGCTTTTTCTCTTTTTTTTTTTTTTCGCCCTGAGCAAGACATTCCTCCTTCATGCCTCCCTGTATTCCCCTATCTCCTAACACTGTCCACCCCCTACTTTGCAGGGGACCAGCAATCTTACCTTCCCTTTTCCAACACAGAAGCTACAAACTAGGTCACAGCCATGGTCTGACTATCCTCACAGCACATACTACCAGAGAAAAGTACGTAACACCACCCAGGCTTACATAGCGTCGTTTCTCTAATTCCTCACTATTATAAATTCATCGTGCAGGCCTAACATTTCATATAACTATTTCTTTTGCCTTTTAAAAGCACGTATTCTCAGAACTTCTTTGACCCATTATACAGTAGGCACCTACAGTACATTTTTCAGCAGCAGAAAAATCAGGTATAAACAGACCCTAAATTCCTGATTTCTAAATGTGTGTGTATATACATATATTATTTTTTTTTGGTTGCATTCAAGATAAACAGTAACAACTTGCTTTCTAAGAGATACAAGTAGACTGCAATACAACCTGCTCCTATCTTCATTGTACCTTTCCAATATTTAATTCACTTGTAAGCTAACAAGAATACCTCTGGCTTCCTCTAGATAAACCAAAAACATAAAAATAAACCAAGCAAAGATAAAGAATCGATGTCTACCTCTCTCCATCCCAGGAAAACATATCACTTAGGGATGACTCTTCATTGATAATTAGTTTTAAATCTGTTCACTATTTTTTAATCCCTCTAATATATTTTATCTAGACTTGTTACTATTTCATTTTTTTCCATCAGGCTTGCCAGGTCCAGTATCCTGAAATATATCATAAAGGCTAGTATTTGCATAAGGCTACTACTCTGCTTGACATACCATGAAATAAAATAAACAACACAGTACCTAAGTTTCATTTCCCAGTAAGATTTAGTGCATTTACCTACTTCGGTCCAAGCCCTCCTTCGGTATTTCTGTCCCAAACCACGCCAAGCTGACAGTCTATAAGCAGTTGTACACTCTACTCACCCAGTTAAACCCTAGCACAATTTAGTCTCTATCTGCAATCTGGAGTACTCTAATTTTAGGTTAGCAGTCCAAAGTCTTATATTACTCCTAACTCCTAGATACAAGTTGTTGGCATCTTTTAAATTGTCACATTTTAATAGCTGCTGTTAAACATCCTCCTGGCTTGCTAAAGTGGAAAGAATCCCATCAACATTTGTATCCGGCAATAATCTAGCTTTTTAACCATATACCTGAAAAATCTTTCGAGTGTTGTTGTCTTTAGGCACTGCTCTACGACTTTGATGTCTACGTGGTCACAGAGCACCAACATTGAAGTTACTTTTGTTTCTAATAAAAATCTTTCTTTCTCTGACCGTCCAGCTGCCCTCCCTCCACCCATGTAATTTTCTTACTAATTTTATACATCACTTCATTATCTGCTAATTTATATTCATGGAACAAAAGCTGACAGACATCTATTTAGGTATTCCTGGTGGCAGGAGGAAGGAAAAGAGTATTTTTAAAAGCCGTTTCCACCTCTATTCTCAGACATTTTATCTAGCTCCATTGATTGTGGATTCTTCCACAACTAGTAAGATTTTTGTAAGCCATGCCAAAGTGCTCTGCTTTTCCGTTCATATTTCATCTTCCACCTTGTGTTGTTCAAAAGCTTTCTACCTTTTGAATTTCCTCCTTTGAAAGAAAAAGATTGCATTCATCTGACCACGTATAGACTTCTATACTCACACCTGAGCTTGTTATGCTAGACTTTGAAGATAAAGAAGAGAAATAAGGAGGGCAACTGGGGACAAGTCATCCCATTCCTAAATATAAATCTAAAATACATCTTATAAATTGCCCTGTAAAAGGGCCTCTCCTTCATAAACATAAGCTTAAAACAGTCCAGCTCAGATGTATTTAACTCTGGTACAGCTGAAGTAAGTTCAGCAATATCAATCCTTTTCATAGGTACTTCCTACCAAATTTCTTGAACTTCTTGACAGAGTATTCGTAGATAAGGATAATGACCCACTGTGGGACAGAGAAATCACATTTCTCGTGGGCTTTGTCCACCTTAAGACAACATTATATTTACTTTCAGAATGCTAATTCCCATTTGTTTCCTTGTGAAGAAGCTCAGGAAATAAGCAAGTAACCATTTTTGAGGTACTTAGCTCATTCACAGATACCTGTATTTATGTCACTACACCATTTCCACGACCACCTTTGGACAGAGCTGTATATCTGCATGGTCAAAGCCCTGGGCTTCATCTAACAAGCTCTTCAGAATATACACTGCCATTTCCCATGGGTCTGGCCTTCGAGAAGATATGGAGAATGTTTAGCATGGCTTGCCAGACAGGACATTGCGCCAACCCCACAGACCCACTTCAGCATTGCTTTATACTCTTTTTCCCGCTGCCCTGTACGTTGAGGACCTTCCTTCCTTTCACTGCTTCCCATACACTACATAGAAGCTCCAGTTCTGGCTGGAATGTCTCAAGGGGCATCACTATTCAGATAAAGATAAAAATCCCTCATAGCAAGTCCACTTTCAAGGACTACTGTGTTCAGCTCTGAGACTCCAATGTATGAAGGACATGGACCTGTTGCAGCAGGTCCAGAGGAGGGCCATAAAGATGCTCAGAGGGCTGGAGCACCTCTCCTACAAGGAGAGGCTGAGAGAGTTGGGATTGTTCAGCCTGGAGAAGAGACGGCTCCAGGGAGACCTTCTAGCAGCCTCCCAGTGCCTGAAGGGGGCCTGCAGGAAAGCTGGGGAGGGACGCCATCACAAAGTGAAGTGACGGGACAAGGGCTAGTGGCTTTAAACTGAAAGACAGGAGATTCAGATGAGATATTAGGAAGAAATTCTTCACTGTGAGGGTGGTGAGGCACTGGCACAGCATACCCAGAGAAGCTGTGGGTGCCTCATCTCTGGAAGTGTCTGACGCCAGGCTGGATGGGGCTTTGAGCAACCTGGTCTGGTGGGACATGTCCCTGCTCATGGCAGGGGGCGTGGAACTAGAAGATCTTTAATGTCCCTTCCAACCCAAACCGTTCTATGATTCTATGAGACAGTAAGCACTGTTGCAAATGTGTCTCACATAGGCTACTGTTTAGTTTAAGCTGTTAAAAATCCCTCCATATGTTTTGCAAACATTTCAGGATGTTGATGATGAGTATTTATAGCTATAGAATTAATCACTGCTATGAAACCCAGAATCACATCAGATATGCAGAAAGGCTTTAAGGTCACATAGCTTTCAACAATCGAAACAGAGGAACTTCACAGCTCATTCTAGCCTCCATACATTAAATTACCAACATACTAGTAAGACCTTTGCTCTAAAGGAATAGCAGCACTTACTCTTAATGTAAAGAGACTAAATATTCAGCTGTTTTATTTTCTCTTTTCAAACCAATTATTTTTGAGCAAGAGCTTCAGATGAGCATATATTCCACAATGTAAATAAAACACAGCTAGAATGCTTGAAACTAATTGTATTAAGAAATTCTAGAACACAAGGCTGGTTTACTCTGCTAAGCATACACAACTAGGCAACAGGTGGAAAAAACTGAGCCATCTGCACAGTCTCCATTGGCTTTTTGTTCTCCTTCCTCCCCAATACATGTATGCGTGTATGTGTATACATGTATGTACACACACAAAAGTCACTTGTATAGTAGAGTTTCTTAATAAAATTATTTTCCAGCATATATAAAAATATATATGTAAAGGAACATAAAGGATATAAATGTTGCTATGCAGAATGACAAAATCCTTTCCGGAGGAATTAAAAGCTTTTCACCATTCTACACAGGATAATGCAAACAGAAATGGCAGCACACATCAGAAATGCCGCTATCAACTCTGCAAAGTCAACACTGCAGTAAGAAAATATTAATCCTACTCTCAAGTATACAGAAGGCAAGGGGAAAGAAGTACTATAAACATTATTGTAAGAAGATCTCTTAACAGCCTATGGCCTTCAGAAGAGTGCACAAACTCTTCCCAAAGCTTTTACTACAACAAAGGAGTTGGAAAGCTTGTTGATTGATCAGTCTTTTATTTCTAAAATCAAGACAAAAAAGCTTGAAAAGTTTGAAAAAGATAGAAAAAGTTCAATCCAGTAATGGAGAACAGCATTACAGGACAATTGGATGCGGGAGTTAATACACGTATAGGCTGTGATGGCCTTGAAGACAAAAGCGAGCAGTTTAAGTTGCATCTAATGAATAAAGGTGAGTCAGAGAAAAGCACAGATAAGTGATCTGATGAAAGCAAAGAGACTAGAGATCTCTGCACAGCATCCTGGAGAGCTAAAAGCAAATCCTCTGCCCTCATACAAGACAAGAATAAAGCAGAAAAAAATGCAATGAATTGGACAGAACAGCTCAGAGCTCCTCCAGGCAGATCCTGAGAGACCAACTATTGACTGAAAAACACCTGCACATCCAGAAGAGAAGAAAAAAAAAAATCCCACACCCCAACAAAAAAAACAAACCCTCTGAGCGATATTCCTCTCTTCCACTGATATTCTTGCCTAGCTATAGGCAGAAGCTCTGGAGTTGATTTTCTATGCTCTGCATTATCAAAGGAGGTACGTATCTAATCAAAAAGCATACAAGGGAAGGGGGAAGAAGAAAAAAATCTTCAGCAATACACGACAGAAAGTTACTGAAAATATCTCCAATTTACTCACAAGAAACGTCAAGTGCCAACGACAGGAAGTCTGAATTGGAGCAAATAGCTGGCTATCCATATTAAATCAAGAGAACTATTGTTAGATAAAAGAAGTTACGCTTACTTTCACAGCTAAAAAGATGCCTCAAGCCATCATCTGGAAAAACACTATGTCACTGCACTGCACGTGGCTTCCTTCTCATATCCTTTGTTCATTTATTTGTTTCATAATAACTGTTTGAAGCTTTAGGAAAAAAACAGAACAGTCTGTATGTATGAGTAACAAAAAAAAAAAAGAGTGATTTCATGCATCTTGATCTATAAATTACTGCTCGAAGGGGAAAAGTTATATGCCCAATTCAACTTAAGAAATCATCCTCTCCAATTCAGATTGGTTGTAGAGCTACAGGATTAGTTTATCTTCTTTTACTGCATTTCTAAACAGAACAAGCATACTATATAATGCCTATGTCACATCATTAACAAAGAAAACTCCCCAGGAAAGGTTGCTATTAAACACTGTCACTTTTCGAGCAAAGAGTTAAAGCACATATCTGAACAATTTACGGGTTTGAGTGTGGCTTGAGTAGGAACAGCAGCTCGGTACTGAAAGCTTTCCATTCACATCATCAACTGTATTCTCTTCATAACAAGTGCATATGTAGGTAGATGGATTGTGCCTTTTCCAACAGCTCCCTCATCATTTTAAAGATGATTTCCATAAACAGCCCGCACGGGTAAGCAGCACTGGTTGACTTTTCCCTTTTCCTTCTCTCCTTTCTGGCTGGCAGACGGACAGAACTTCTGCAGAGTCAAAACCAGGACCCATCAGACAAGAACTGCTCTTCCCTTTTCAAACAGGACTGGTAAGGGAAGTAGCTTTTTTTAAGAATACATCCATTAATTCAGAAGAGGGCTTGACTTGACCTACCCAAATCTGGAAGCCAGGGCCTGAAAGCAAGACCCTGCCTTCCAAGCAGGTCAGTGACCTCAACAAGTACCAAGTAAGAAAAATATACTCCAGCCTTTAGTGTAACACAAAGCTAGCAGCCAGCTTCCACTGCAGACAGAAACTAAAGACCTACTCCAAGGCACTGCTCTAAGCTTCTTCTGAAGTTTAGCCCTAGCAGGTTTTAGGAGTTAGCTGGCAGAAGAGCAGGTTACACATCTGAAGCTGTTTTTCTGGAAGAAAACTTGTGTGCACGTAGTGAGAGTTACAAGGCTGAAGAAAACAGCCCCAATGTACTACTACATTTTCCAAGAGGAAACACGCTGAACATTGAGACGGCACGTAATTCAGGAAGAAGAGTAATAGAGCTGGTATTGAAAGAATTTCCTGCCAAAGCACAAATATTATCAATATGTAAATCTTCACAGGAGGTACTTAAAGCTTTTGATAATAAGTACTCTGCCTATGCAAGTTCTCTCCTATTGCTCAATCCTCTTCTTGAAATACATGGTGAGGCCTTCCAGATGAGGATATTATGTCAGGAATCTTTTGCCTAGATAGTGTCTCTCAAGAGCGTCCAAGTTTCATGAATTTCATTACAAGGTCACTTAGGAAGTTCTCTGTGTTGTCAATAAAGTCAGTTTTGAGGCCAGAAAGGTTGCAGAAGCACTCCCCTAAATACCTGTAATTTGTTGAACCACAGTTCTCTTTGTTACTCTCCCATTTTGTCAACATTAACATTCACCTGTATCATTCACAAGTACAGCCTGACTCTTGTCAGTACCCTTTCTCTTTTGCCATAGATGCTCACAGAAAATTCATCTACTTCTACCATAAACATAGGCCCTACCTCTGGCATCTACCTTGGACCTGAACTTGGTCAGGATGTAACAGTTTGCAATACTTTTAAGTCAAATATGTATTCATATTGATTCTTCTAACTTCACTATATTTTTGTCAGTTTGTTAGATTTGCAAGAACAGGCTTTTGGAAACCTCTACCCATTTTGCCCATTCCCTCCGACATATTTCTAAAAAGAGATCAACCTAAAAACACAGCTTCATCAGTGTCTGTCCTACCTTCATATCTACAATCATCTATCTTTCAAGATATTTACAGCCAGACAAATAAATGGTTAAGAAGATATGTCTCCCGTCTCCGTTTTGACCAAGCAAACAACCTACATGCACAGAGACAGTTACTCCTAAGCCCATCCCTCTGTCCCCTCTGGTTTTCCTTTCCCTCTTCCCATTTGTCTCCTGCCCACATCATCTGGATTCCACTTCGATGCCACTGATCTTGAATTAGATTGTAACTCCTTGTTGGGAGAGCTCTACCTTACTGCAGACAACAAAGCATACAAGATTATGTACGGTGCTAATCCTAACAGGCACTTTCAAGCACTACTGAAATAAAATACAATCTGAATCTATGGCAAGTGTATAAATCTACACTGAAAGCTATTTGCAAAGCATGGATCAGTGAAGTTTTCTCAAATATAAAGCATGCTTTCTTTACACAGCAGATATCGCTTTAGTTAACTATATGTCAATAATCTTTTCACTAGCTCTTCTAAAAAAAGGTCAAACTCCAGAGAATCTCAGGTTGCCTATACCTTATGTGAAATCTAAAGGGACAGATCAATGTCTAGATTATGTCCCCTCACACTTTTATCCGAACACGCATGCATGTTTGAGAAACAAGGACACCAACAACAAGAATCATAGAATCATAGAATAAACATGTTAACAACAAAACTCTCTTTACCGAAGGTGTAGGTATTAAGCATACGTACCACCAAGACGCATATCTTCTCTCAAGAACGAATACACTAGTGCTTTCGGTATCAACTTGAATCAGTTATGTGCTACAACTTTGCTGCTCTTTTTCTGGTATGATAGTAATCATCATTAAATACTGTCACAATCACATAAACTGTTCTTTGTGTCCTCAGGTCATGTTAAAGCACAGGGGTCCACCCACACATAAAACTAGCTGACAGGACTGAAGGCTTGAAATTGTCTCAACTGACTTCTAGAAAAGTATGAATCAGCTTTCAGCACTTCCTCCTTTTTTTTTTTTT
>NW_009708682.1:0-9422 GCF_000703405.1 Apaloderma vittatum | reverse complement strand
GCTTTCAGCCCTTCCCCCTTTTTTTTTTTTTCCCCTTTTTTTTTTTTTTTTGAAAGGGAGGAGGGAATGAGAATGAAAGGGAGAAGGAGGGGGAGGATCACTGAACCTCAAACAGCTGAGATGCTGTGATACGTCAGAGGTGAACCCAGTCACATGAAATCTCCTTGACCTCCTCATCATTTTGCAGGGTTGGGAGGAGGGAATGAGAATGAAAGGGAGAAGGAGGGGGAGGATCACTGAACCTCAAACAGCTGAGATGCTGTGATACGTCAGAGGTGAACCCAGTCACATGAAATCTCCTTGACCTCCTCATCATTTTGCAGGGTTGGGCCTCTTCCAGGAAAAGTTTTGGTTTGTTTTTTTTTATATATATATATATACACTGTTTTTTTCCATGGTTGCTCTAATCTGTGCATTTCTAGTTTCCAGAACTCGTGTAAGTGATTGCTTCCTACAAGGCGTAGCTTTTCAAATTCTAAATGAACCACTACAGAGATGTTAAATGTGCAAATTAATCTCGTAAAAACTTTGTAGCAGAGCCTAGAAATGAAGCCAATCAACTTATACAGCCAAGCAAGCTGCACAGAAACTCACCTCTGAAAACTTAGAATTGAGTTTGCAGTTAAAAACACCACCTAATTAACTCGGTATTTGCTCTTTTTCCTACCAGAGATAGGATGACTTCTAGATATTCAGACACAGGCATCACAAGAAAGATTAAGCAGCACACAGAAAATTTGGCCTAAATTCATGTCTGTGATAAGCCAAATAGAATATAAGTTTTAAACAGACAACTATGCTTTAGGTGTCAAACATTTCTTGACGTCTGTGGCAGTTGGCAGCTGCAAACATCCGACTGAAAGCCCCATCTGCTGCTTCACAGCTTCCAGTCGAGGATGTTTACAGTCGCTCACTGTCAACAGCAATACGCATTCCTCAGCTGTTTACTTTATATTATTAACATGCAGAGGCCTCTGAGCAGGTTAGTTAAGATCACTACAACTTCTGTTGCTTGTTGCTACCCACAGATGTACACAGGACTGTTTTTGTAAGCATTAACAGATGAAATAAAGTACGACTTCCAAAGGAACATCTGCAAACAGCCAGGCGTTATTTTCTGTTCAAACATTACACTTCAGTAATTCTGTTGTCTATTTACATCCGGCAGGAATTAAAATAAAGACGTATGGAAAGAGCAACTTGCTTCCAGTGTTGCATTTGTTTTGTTCTCCAAGAGACAAGAGTAATCCTGTCACGTTCATTACAAAAGCTGCACTACTCCACAACTAAGTTCATTTATCAGCACAGCGACTAAAGATAGCAAGGAGCACAAAAATAGAACGAAACCCTTTCTAAGGGCATTTCACTACTGTGTCTGCGATGGCTTCTTTCCATACAGAAAAGTGGATGTGAGGGAATTTTGTGATATTAGAAATTAGTTTATGCAACATTTGCTTCCAAAGAAAATCATGGAAAAAACCCACCCAGTCCACAGGGGACTTAGATCTGCAAAGGCTTCAATGAAATTCAAACTTGTTAGAAGATTTCTACAAATTATCCGAGCTAACCAGTTGCTGCTACACTTCACGTAGTTGGCAGAATGGCATTTCTCACCAAATGAAAAAGCCAAAAAGATTTGGCATAATTACATCCCGGTTGTACAGTTCTGCTGTTTGTTTTTCATTCTATCTCCTGTTTCCTTATTAAGTTAATGATCGGGAAAATTAAAGATTAATCACTCAACTATTTTTCTGAAGTCATATGAAACCGCAGCAAGCAAGCAGAGTGATTATATCACTCTAATTAGAAGGTGCTTTTTCCTTGAAACTTTCTTGCCCCCAAATGAAATCACCGCACTGTAAACCAAGTAGGTTATGAAAAGACCGTAGCTGGAACGCAGAAGCCTGTGGTGTATTTACTCAAACTGATAAGTGCGAAGGATCTCTATGAATCGCTTTCAAAACTCAGGGTTGTATTTTCTATACTAAGGTTAAGAAAATTAATCTTTCAGGCAGCAGGTGAAAACAAGCAGAATTATGTTGGGGCTTTCCTTTATTCGATACCAACTTGGAGCTATTAAAGCTTCCTAGGGAACCACATTTTCTCAATGGGTCAAGTCACTAAGGAAACAAAGCAAACTTTATCAGTGCTGCACAACTCCACATTCCAGGAATTCCTACCACTTGGCATCTATATACCACGCCTGAGCCATGGGATCCACTCACCCTCTCCTCAGCAGAGCCACCGCTACAAGCCATGAGACTCGCATTTAAGGTGCCTAACTTCACAGAGTTGCCTACATGAGAAGGTACCAACATCCCTGCATGAGCAAGGTCCACCAAAAGACAGGTGAGTAAGAAAATACATTTCCTACACCTTCAAAAAGAAAGGAAAAAAAAAAAAAAGAAAAAAGAGAGTTCCTCTTCTGGCAACTTCATCTTGTTTACCACAAGCCAGCTAAGGAAATCACAGTCACCTTGCCAGACAATGTATATGAACTGAGGAAAAAGGAAAAAAAAAAAAGCAACATAAACCCCCTTAGATACAAATCGCTGATTGCAGAACAAAAATACTTCAGCTTAATTACACCTAGTCATAGAATACAGATTAACCGTAAACATACCAGCCCAATATCTCTGATTTAAGGGGGGAAAAAGTAGGGAGACTACAAAATCCTACTACTTTGAATTAACGACACGAAGAACATTTTGTTAATGATGCGCGATTCCACTCCATGTATGGCTTCTTTTCTGCTTTTAAAAGACATCAGATTATATCTGTATGAAAGTCAAGGTAAAGTCAATCTAAAACTGTGAGGCATTTTATCAAGCAGTATGGACTGTTAGGCAAGAGAAAGAAATTAGTTATCCTTACTGCTATGTTTTTTTAATTTGTACACTACTCTTACAGAGGTATTTAGGCAGAAAATGTCTAAGACTGAAATATCAATCAACAGCGCTTGGCCCATGCTGATCTTGACAAAGTTTTGAACAAATACACGTAAGAAAAAAGGAACAACATTATAACTTACCAATGTCCTCATGACTTTAGAGCTCATGTCACAGAAAGAGAAAGGGGAAAACTGGTAGCACTTAGACACCATTGCGTTAAAAAAGAATAAAGTAACTTTTTTTCCCCTCTCACTCTCCTGAAATTTCCAATCTAAGTAAATGAATTATTGGTGATAAAGGAAAAAAGAAAAAACCCACATAGACAAAAAAGGAAGCAACTAAACCAAAATTTTCAAAGTGCTGCTAGAATTCAAAACCAGGGCCTTTACATTTTCCATCACCTTCCATACAGAGAAGGTAAATTAGTTTTTAATCACATTAGAATAACACTGGAATACCAACAGATAAAAAAAGCAAACTTGAAGCTGCATAGAACGTGAAAAATAAACCAAAAACCTTAACTCATGGAGATTGTTTCCTAACTTGCTTTGCAGTGTACATTTTCAAATTTGCTTGTCAAAAAACCTTAAGATCATCATTAAATATGGGGAAAAAATTATTCCTCCTCTTCCTGTCACTGACAGCACAGGAAGATTAAGCACGCCTTACTTATATGAACTCAAGTTCACAGCTGTTACGACACAGCATGAGTATCTCCAACTGTTGCTGATGAATCCGATTCTCCCAACTGCATTTGAACTCACTCTAAAATGCCTGAAGAAGCAGGCTGCCCCCTGCGCCGGGCGGGCAGTTGCAGGCAAGCAGCTGAAATTATGCACTAAATGAGATACAGAACATTCAACCATTTGGGAACGAGATGTCAAAACTACTGGTAAAAGAAGAAAGGACATGTAGTGCATTTTCATAAGCCTCTTCCCAAGAGTTTCTCCCTGATCACTGGGGATTTTAATCAGCTGTTAATCCACTTAGGTGCACGAATACAATGGTGCATCTCAGTAGAAATATATCTGGAGAAGAAAAAAGAACTTACTTCTTGGATACCAGCTGATCCTACTTCAGTCCCCCTTCACATGAGATACCCACACCTCCAGAGAGAATTGCATTCTTCTGCTGCTGAACACTGCTCCTCAGATTTCCAAGAATCTGTATCACACACGTGAACAGAAGTTATTGTAATTCCAGAAGCTCAGTAGTTCAGATCACATAGTTCTCATTATTAGCACTGTCTGCAACAACTCAGATAGCTTCTAACAATCATTATTAAAACTGTGTCCTTTTCTGGTATAGTCATTTGAAACTTTAAATGTGTTTAAAGTGACACATTACTCCTGAACGCAGCTGTCTCTCAATTAGAGGAGATAAAGGTTAACTGCAAAGGTAGCATAAATATTCAGAAACTATACTGAGGTAGTTAAATTTCCCACCAGAGATAGGCATAACAGCTTCTTCTCCTGTTTATTATTTTAAGAAAGGTACAGATTACACAACCAAAACAAATAAATCTGAGATTGAGCATCACTTCATAAAAGCAAAATCCCCGACGGCAAAGGAATTTTTTTCATGCAGTCCTTGTGGATCAAAAGGCACATAGGGAACCCCTTTGTGGATGGATGGATGGGCAGACACACAAGACAGAACCAGGTTATTAGGAGAAAAACCTAAAAATAGAGAAATAGAAATGGAGATGAGCATGGGAAGAACACAATAAGGGGAAACTAAAGTAAACCAATCTGTAGAAGAAGAATAAACCCTTGACAGTTCTGAAATCTCAATTATGAGCACACAGCAAAAGCAAAAGAAATGCAGTAAGCAGGGCTTACTGACTGAAATGTATATACTCAGAAGACATTATTTAATTGATTTTTCACTCCTGACACCTTTTGAAGGTACTTGAACCAGTTCTGTGACCACATGAAATGAGGACGCCTTTGAGAAACACGTCTTTTCCGTCAGTAGACCAGCTCCAGCAATAAGTGGAGGCCAAGGAGGGATATCAGTGCTATTTATGCTCTGCTATGGAATCAGCAAACACAACAGTGTTGTTCACTACACATTTCAGTGTCACGAGGGCATCACTGTGAAGCCCACAAACCTAAATGACTGGCCAGAAAGGAAGGTGCAGTAGTCTCCACTGTCCTCTCCTATCAGCTGGCAGAACTAGGCAGCACAGGGGTGGTTCAGAGAATTGCTCTACTTGTTGGAAAAGTCGAGTCTTGTGCCAGTGGCTGTCCCACCGTGGAGCAGAGCAGGTGACTGGCCTGAAGATGGACATAGATGTGCTTTTTCATGTCAGTTCCCAACATAGAAAACCACTGACTTAAGTGTTCTATTTCAGATCAATACAAAGAACATATACTGTGTCAACACGTGAATAAAGAATGTGCTCTGGATGATAAAACAGTTCCCAATGGCAATACCTCCTTCTCATGGTTATTTGGGAGAAGCATTGCCCAAGAGAGCACAAGGTACCAGAACTCAAGCTTAACAAAGAACATTTACTTATATTTAACAGGATGAACAAAGTACCTACAGCACACAGCTTATTCAGCCTCACTGCCCATGTTCAATTTGCTCCGAAGTCACATCTCTGGGCAATGTATTTTATACCCTGCTGTACTCTTGAAGAAAAACTGGGCCTTGAACTCTGATCCTTGTACTGGTTCAGTGACCCACACCTCATATGCTAAGGTTTACCCTCATATTTATGATTTCAGAGTCTGGTAATTAATGCAGGATTCAGCTCTGCTTCTCCATAGCTACGACACAGCACCCATATCCCAACTCTCTTGGAGGAAAGGCCATTTCTACAGGAAAGGCCGTTTTTCTCTTCCCATCACTGCTTCCCTTGTACAGAGCTCAAGCACACAATTGGGACATAAAGACCCTCAGAAAATTAGCACAATCATTATGTTTGTTCTTCATCTTCAGTAGACCAAAAGAAATGCGGCCTCTGACCACAAGATTATTTTTGTTTAATATGCTCCATAGTAAACTGCACTAGCCCTAGACACTGCAGAAGAGTCTGGAAGGCTTCAGCTTACATTTTTTTACCTATGAGGTTGCATGATACATTGATCACTCTTGTCGCAAAGGTACTTGAACATTACTAGCAATCAGAACAGAAGAGAACTTCTGGGTACTGTGTCGAGCAACACATTCACTTAAAGCGTGCAGAAGGCAACTCTGTTAACAGCACCACATGCTAAAGTAATTTAGAAAATGCTTGTTTATTCATAGCACTATGCAAGTAAAATCAATCTAACAGCAATGTAGAAATAACAGAACTAGAGTTTAATGTGCAGCATTAACCTTTGCACATGTACAGACCAGAGCAATACTAAGTTAAGTCCCATTCTTCAATTATTTCCAACAGCTTTCCCTTTCTCTGGGTATAACAAGGTGTAACATGAGGGAACATGGGCATAAGGTGAGGGAACATGGGCATAACGTGAGGGAACAGAACAAGGCTGAATATCAGCTTTAAGGTAGTTAAACACTTGCTTGTTCCCACAGTTTGTGATTAAATACTCTGACCTACTGGATAAAATGCTGACATCATACTGACAGGGCCACGAACCTGAATCCTGTTAATGTTACACTTCCAAGTTTCTCTTAACCTGTATTCTCATCAGTGTGGAAAGGTCCTTCCTCCCAGCCTTTCAGAAGCAGAAGCTACAAGAGACCAATACACACATGGAAAAACCATCTACGAAGTTAACAAGTGACACAACTCAGTCCTACAAAGAGAGGAGAAACCATTAGACTCACCACAGAGACGCATGTGAGAGACAAGGGACAGGTAGGTAGGAAGAGGGCGCAAAGACAGAAGAAACTCTACTGCTAGCTTCAGGCATTGGGAACTTAAAATTATTTTCCTTCCCCACCTTCACCCCAAAATTTCCAGCATAAGTCACAAAGAGCTACTCTAAGCGCTACCCCCACACAGCCATCTACAGATACAAACAAGTGGTGTTAACTGCTTATGGCTCCTGATCAGCAGAAACAACTGCCCAGAAGTTACAGAAAAGGAATGGAAAAGCAGACAAGAAGACACCTATCAGATGTTTTCCTACCCAAAAAACTTTTCTGATTAGCAAACAAAATCCCCAGAGGATAAATACAGCTTTCATAGTCAGCTGAAAAGTAGAGCTATTAGAATGTATCTTGACAGCTCCAAGAACACCTCTCAGTTGCTTAGGCTCACACAAAGTTTATAATCAACATGACAAAAAAGCTTTAATTTTGAACATGTGCCATTGAAGAAAAACACTGAAGCAAGACCAGACTTTATTTTTCAAATGTATTAATAACTAATCCCCTTCAGATTATGTCAAGCATGTCACATTAGGATAGCTTGGGCTCACCTTGACCGGCAAGCGTGTTAAAATGCAACTAAACCTGTCTACCTCTGCATTCCAACTCGTGCTGCTTTTAAATTTCAAATGGTTACAGAGGAAAGGGATCTGTTGGATGCCTGAACCAGGGATGCTGAAGCAGATCACGCTATCATCGCGCTTTACCCAACATGAAACGTTACAGGAAGAAACAGTCTCAGAGAATAGCATGTAACCTCTTTTCCACATAGCTGAATTTAAGAGGGAAAGGGGAACCTTACTTCGCAGAATGCACTCGCTGCGGTAGGTTCTGTCATTATAAAAGGCATATTCGTGCAGTACATGTTCTTGGTGCAAAGGGTTATATATCCGAAGAGTTAGATTAACAAGCCAGAGCTGAGAATGAGCTTTTCCTGTTTCTGTAAATTTATGGCCCAACGTTACATTCCTTTCATGCAACGCTGTAATCTTCAGTGAATGACTTCACGTTATCCTCCTCAGAGTAATCTAGGAATGCAGATACAAAGAACATCCACCATCACCTTCACAAGGCACTCCCTTCTTAATCCTTAAGGCTTTAAGTGCCTGATGGAGTTTTAGATATGAATAAAACTTCAAACATCCGTGCTCAACTGCTGCTACCCTTCAAGCACAGAACTTTCTGCCAGCGGGTACATGTACCAACACGGAAGACTCCCTCACACTGCTTGAGCCAGAACCAGACATCCAAACCTCCACGTGGTTCTCAAATTCCCTGCCCATCCTGTCGCACCTCCACCACCGAAACACGAAAATGCGCTTGGCAAAGCACAGCTTCCAGTTCTGTCCTTTATCCCAACAATAAAATCAGGATTTTGGGAGTGCACCGGCTGCACCAGAAACCTTTTTGCACAATATAAACGCTAGGATGAGTAGTGTCCAGGTTTAAGTCCTCCATAGGCCTGTCTCAGGCCACAAACCTAGGTGCTTTTATTTGTGCTGTGTATATATGATTTTTTTTCTTTCAAATCTGAATTTTTGCAACCAAATTTCACCCATTTAACCTCAGAACTTTCATGTGGGTACTCTAAACTGCAGGAATGGCTGAGGGGTCTGGGGCTGTTTAGCCTGAAGGAGAAGAGGCTGAGGGGAGAACTTATCACTCTCTACAGCTACCTGAAAGGAGGTTGTAGCTTGGTCTGTTCTCCCCAGTGGGAAGTGACAGGACAAGGGGAAATGGCCTTAAGTTGCACCAGGGCAGGTTCAAGTTCGATATTAGGAAGAATTTCTTTACTGAAAGGGTTGTCAGCCATTGGAACAGGCTGCCCAGGGAGGCAGTTGAGTCGCCATCCCTGGAGATGTCTGAGAGACAAACAGATGTTGTGCTGAGGGACATGGTTTAGTGGTGTTGATAGGGCTCAGACAAAGGTTGAACTCAAAGATCTTGAAGGTCTCTTCCAACCCAAATTGTTCTGTGGTTGACTCTATGCCGGTAGAACACCTATGCACCTGTGATGACACCATCCATGCTTTGTTCAGCAATTTGAACAGGTAAGGCTCAGCCCAGAAGCTCCTGCCACCCAGGAGAGCAACATGTTCAGGTCACTCCTCCAAATCAGCCAGATCCACAAGAGCCTTTGGAAAAGGGGACTCTGCTCTGGCATCTCATTCTAGGACAGAAACTGCAAAGAATTTGAATGGATCAACACGTTCACCCAGCTAGACCTAAGAAGTAAGTCTCTATAAAAGCTGACCTACACAAGAGATGTCTCTACGTGTCCCATGTCCCACTGGTCAGCTGAGGCACTTTGCTCATTGTCCTCTGAGGTGGCCCAAGGACACTTTGAATGGCCTTTCCCTGCAGGTCATACAGGCGGAGCAGTGGCCAGCTCTGGGTTATCAGAGGAGGTCAGGCATCTGCACGCTCCAGCCCTTCGGCTACCACAGATTATATTTTTTGCCTCCTTCTTCTGTCAACTGCACAGAAAGTACAGACGTGCTGTTGGTGTATTTATCTTCAGTGAGCTAAAGAATCTAAAGATTCAGTGAAACGAATCACGTGCGGCACTTGTATCTATTGTACTAAAATAAACAACACTCAACCACAGGATCTCTTTTTAGTATTCAGAGCACTTCCACGCTGGTGGACACAGCCCCAGTGAAAACGCTCCCTCGGATGACACACATACCACCCCCC
>NW_009708681.1:65850-75849 GCF_000703405.1 Apaloderma vittatum | reverse complement strand
AAAGCCATTCATAAAGAGAGAGGCCCCCTCTCTCTGCCTAAATCACTGCAGCACATCAGAGAAAGCAGAAAATGTATTTTTAAACGCTATACCTCAGATGGTGGAGAGTACCATCCTCTTACACGGAGGAGAAAAACAAATTAATTGATACAGGTCAAACTAGAGCAAGACTCTCAATTATTCTACAGTAATTACCCTAATAAAAATTTAAACACACATAAGCTAACTTGGTATAGTTTAGCCTCAATATTAGAAACATGAGAAATTCATCTGCCACGGTAGTTCAAGGGAAAATTAAGAGTCAGCTGCTGATATCCAGACCCCCACCAGATCTCCCTCACACAAAACATTTGGGGGCCCCATGAAAATACATTGCCAGCACACACACGTGCAAATTCCTAGCTTGTGTGCTAACACAGCTATCGCTTGAGGAAAATAAAATCTCTGTACAACACACCACAGCATCTTCAATCCATGTGCACAGTTTCCCTTACCAAAGCACTGGTGTGCCTCCTAAATAAGACAAGTTTCCCATTCAACACCCTCCGAGGATGAGAAATATTATTTTCATTCTCATTTTAAACACTAGGAATGGAAGAGAGCTGAGCAAACTCTTCCTGGAAAACACTTTATCAAAGGAAAATGCATGTGGAGTGAAACCAAAAGTGCTGGCTAATTTGGGCTGAATACAGTAAACAGCCTCAGCCAGAAAAAATGAAGAGCTGAAGGAGTAATCAAACATTTCCTTTCAGTGTTTGCTAAATTAGGTGGTTCAAAATGGTGTTTTAACTTCAGTGATTCTCCATATGTCAGCATAAACAAGCTTTTTAAAAAAATATATAAAAACAGTAAAATGGAGCAACACATCTTTTTTTTTTTCCCCCATCTTGTGAGAAAAAAATAGTGAGAACAGTACCTAGCGTGCACCAAGCATATTTTTCTCAGATTGTTCAGCAGAGATGGAAAGTAAGAGACTAAGCTTTAGAAATCAGGCACACAGGGATGCCTTGAAGCCCCTGGGCTGCTCAGTCCCACCGAGTGGCAGCCCATGCCCGGACCTTCACAGCCGAGTGAGCTGCACTGGGGCGGCAGGGGCTCCGAGGTGACAGATACCCTGAGGAAGGTGCCCTCGCTGCCCCCTGGGTTAGGAGCTGGTCTTACCTAAGGGGACAGAGTTTCCCCATGGCCAAAGTGATGGGACGGGTCTGCAACGCCACTGCGGGCTCCGCCGGGTGCTCTGCAACCAGAGCTTCCCCCACATCTCTCCGTCACCTCGCAAAACGCAGGGCTTTGACCACACAGGCACTGAAAGTCTGCCCTGGTGGTTCTGCTCTTCCCAGGGACAAGCAGAGCCGCAAAGGCTCAGAGGCAAGGAAAGGCTGTTTACAGAGTTGCTAGCCACACCTCACCCGCCTCCCTTTTGACCTGTTCTTCCTGCACCTGGTTCCTCTCACCTGTTGCGTGGCTGCAGTTCATCAGAAGTTAATGTTTTAACAGGGAAAATGTGTGGAGAACAAGCCTTCAGCAGATTCGGGTGATGTTTTTTGGAGTACCTTTGCCCAAGGAATGCTTCCCTGACAACCTCCCAATTAGTTCAGCTGTGTTTGTTGACTGTCAGGTCAGATATTTTGGTGCTAGGGGAAAAGATGGGACTGGAAAGATGGGGGCTAAATTCAGAACCCCACCAGAGAAAGATGAAGCATTGACACACTTCTCCTCCCAGGGTCTCAAGGCTGACACGCTTGCTCAGGGCACAGGAGGCCACATCCCTCCACCCAGCGGGCAGACCTGGGCTCACTTCTGCCAAAGTAGGGTCCTTGTTCCTAAGGCATGGAAGCAAGTTCTCAATTCCTCCTCTTGAAGCTGCCTCATTTGGTGCAGGTGAGGCTGTAAGACAGATGGCCAACATGAGCATGGGTGCCCAAAGACCCACCAAGGGACCCTTCCCACTCCCTGTCTCAACCACAGCTTACGTCATTTCTGGAGAGCAGAAGAGAAGGGATTCAAAATGCCCGGCAGCCTGATGATGAGACTACTCTTTAAAAATGCAACACTGCTTTTGATTCCTGTCCTAAAATCAAGCAGATCTTAGCTCTGAAGTTCGCTCTCCCAAATCCAAAAGCTCTGAGCATGATGCTGCAAGGAGCTCGTGGAAAAGTTATGTCTCCTCGCTTGGAGCTGTTCCGCTTGACGTAAATACCCTGAACCATCAGGGAGGTATCAAAGCCAGTGGTTGTGGTTTTGCCCTTACAGGAGGCCACCTCTATTCCTGTTACCAGACATTAAACGCCAAACCAGGTTGGTCAAGAAGAGCCTTAAAACAAGACAAGATGTTCTTATTTCTTTCCCCCAAGACACAAAACCTTCAGCTGCCATTCTGGTTGCTCAAACCAGAAGCTACTTCTAATCTCCAAGCCGGTCCAAGAATGGGAAAAAGTCATTCTGCCTCCCCTCCGTGCCTGAACCAAGGGCCAGGAGTCTGTTAAGGCTGCAGTTAAAACGGTGAACTCTGGTATTTTTCATGTTACAGAAAAACTCTTGAATCCCTGGCAGACGACGGATAGGAGTGGCAGGGCTGGTGGGAGAGGTGATGTTTAGGCCCTCTGGGAAAATTGAGCAGCTTTCAGGGATTCATTTGCCATTAGATAATTGCAAAAAAAAAAAAAAAATTAAGTCGTGTGTTTTCTTGCAGCTGTATCATTTTGTCTAGTGGGAGACTACACGTCCCAAAGCTCCTGCCAACCCCCACGCTGCTTAAACAGCCCCCACTGCTCAGCTCCAGCCCTGAAAATTCATGCTTTTTGCTCAGGAGATTACCAGGTTTTCTGTTTCAGGCAAAACAGAAGGAATCTAATACAAATTATTTGAACCTCATCCCCTTTCCAGGTCACTCTGCACACCCCAGCACCTAAGAGAACCGCCCCCAGCAGCCTCGCTGCACCCCCCGGTGCCAGAAATCTTTCGAGATCTCGTGTATCGCTCAACATCCCGCCACACCGAGGCAAGTTTGCTCCCCACAGAAGGAGCTGAGGACTGAAACACTTTATGCTCTGCTGCTGGCAGAAGTGCACAGCCCGCCTGTCCCCATCATCGTGTCTCGGGGCTGGAGCCAGCCCTGTGGCTGAGGATGGAAGCAGCCAGTGTAACCCCTCTGCTGGGCATCATCTGCTGAGATTTCCCAGCCTGCTTTAGAGCCTGAGCTGGACTCCAGATGCCTGTAACCAGGCCAGGGTGTTCATGCTGCCAGGCCAGCATCAAAAACCCTCTCTGGAATTAAGGATCAAAGACAGGGAGGGAATTGAGCAAGCACAAAAATTCCCATTGACTCCTGCAACCGTTTCCATGTGGCTGCTCCTTGAACCCTCCCTTCTTCCATGGAGTTACAGCTCTTTGGTGCATCCCCATGCACAGAGACGCTGCCGCAAGCTGTGCTGGCCAGCACAAACCTTTTGCTCCCCTTTCCTAGCATTGCCATCACAGAATCGCAGCATGTTAGGGGTTGGAAAGGATCTCTAGAGATCATCTAGTCCAGCCCCCCTGCCAGAGCAGGATCACCCAGAGCAGGTCACACAGGAACACATCTGTTGCCCCTTGTCTTGTCATTGGACATCCCTGAGAAGAGCCTGGCTCCGTCCTCCTGACACTCTCCCTTGACGTATTTATAAACATTTATGAGGTCAACCCTCAGGCTCCTCTTCTCTAAGCTAAAGAGACCCAGCAACTTCAGCCTTTCCTCATCAGGGAGATGTTCTGCTCCCTCCATCATCCTCGTGGCTGCGCTGGACTCTACTCATCGCCATGACACCTGTGAATACATCAACCACGCACAACAACATCGCTCCAGGCTGCCCCAAGGGCTTTGCGGACGGTACCAGGAGGGGTTCATTAAAAGGTTTTAATCCAAGGACAGCTTGGTGCAAGAGAGGGAAACCCTGCTGAGCTCAGCAGGCTGCAGAGGAGGTGGCTCAAAGGCCGGAGGGGGCGTTAAACCAAAGCTTCCTCTGTCTCCAGGTGCAGTTTAGAGAAATTATGTCACAAGGAGTGGGAAAAACGTCGCAATGAGCTACAGCAGGACATTCATTTCCAAGGATGCCCAGGGCACAAGAAAGGAAAATATTGATGAGAACTGGCTGCAGATTTTCTGGAAGAACAGTTTTCTGACAGAAAATGACAACCTGATCATATCAAAATTTCTTGCTAGAGTGGATCAAACTCCTAGGAAGTTCATTTAGGAAAACAGGCACAATCTGTCTTATTGGATCAAACATGTCAGTTCTTATTTTGAAACCATATTTATTTCTATTAAAACTCACACCAAAAATAAATTTTAAAAAATATTAATTTTTTTATATCCCTCCAAATAAAAAACTTTCACTGTATTGAAAAATTCATATCTCATCTTTCCAAATGTGTATTTTGACATTGCAAAATAATTTTGCACAGCGGAAACTCCCAGTTCTACCCTGACTTTGAACTAGTATGAGTAATTTTTACCCAAGAAGGTTAATAAGATGAATTAATTCTATTGAATATTTGTAACAGTTGATTTAATTCTTAAACGGATATCAACTGTAATCATGAGAATGGGCGAGGCTGAGGCCAGCTTGGCTGTTCTTTTAGGGAAACATTTCCTCATCATTTGTCAGTTTGGGGTTTTTCTCTCTTTGGTGGGTGGGTGGCAGCGAGTCCCTCAGCTTTTCTGAGCAGGAACATGCCATGGGAGCAGTGGGACCTCGGTCTTCCAGATGTTGGCAAAGGTAGAGCAAATAACTGCAGCATTAATAGTAAAAAAAATAAAGCAAAATAGCTGAGACCAGAGACACAACAACAGTATTGATGCATCTAACTCCTACTGATTTCAAAGCAAGCCAGGAACCAAATCTTTCATGGATCCAGGCTGGGGATATTATATCTCACACCTGCTTTATCTTCTCTGTTCTCTTCCTTGTTCTAGGTGGTTTTTTTCTCTCCTGTCATCACACGGTTTATTTCATTCACCATCATGCTTGCCTTGTTCCCACTAGTACTCAGAAGGCATTAATTTCATTTCCATTTTTTCAGATATTTAAAGCATTTATTTTGAATTCTGATGCCTTCAGCAGATGAAATCAGCCTCAGTTGCACTTAGGAAACACCAGCCTGATCTCGCTGGATGCCTGTTTTTCACACAGTAGGAATACAGAGGGAGAAACCCTCCTGCCTTTCCAACAGCCCTGTTCACGAACCACCCTGCAAATTCAAAAGCTGAATGCAGAGGACACTCCACCAGGTCCAAACCCCGCTGCTGGCACAGCATCCCTTCTGCTGTCTGGGTTTTGGAGCTCGCCAGTAGTGGTGAAGTCTGCACTGAATTTTCTCTAGCATTTTGTTTTAGAAGTGGCCATGCAGGGACCAGCAAGAAAGACGGAGCCAGGGATTTCCAGAGCAGAGGATCAGGGTGCACCCAGATCTTGGCCAGGCGCCAAACAGGGCCACCGGCTCATGTCCCCACTGTGTTTTTGTAGACGTTCTTGTAGATCTACAAGGCCACACCCTCAGATCTTGTAGATTCTTGTAGATCTCAGCGACAGGAAATTCCTGCCCTGGTTGGAGGCAATCATCCCATCTTGGAGATGTGACGCTTCGTGCAGCTCAGCTCAAACTGGTGTGGAGACAGAACTAAGCCAACCTGCTCTGCTTTGCCTGCAGTGAGCCATGAGCAAGCTTTGGATCTGGGTTTGGGTGACCTTATTTCACCTCCCTCCGCTCCCCCTTAAAGACATGGTGCATTTTTCTCTGCTTTTCTCTAACATCACCTCCTGAGGGAGAATGGAAACCCATGGCTGAGGGCAGCGATTCCTCCTGCCAACAAAAGCACGTCCACCACGCTTTGCACAAAGCAGCCCTGCGTGCAGCCTCAGCAGCTCACCCCATCCTGCACAACAACCACATCCACCACCACCTCAACGAGCTTCTGCCAGAGAGCCGGGCTCTGCAGAGAAGCAAATCCCATGGAGCCGTGCCCCAGGCAGAACCCTGCTCTCCTCAGAGGCTCGCTCCCGTAGGGGCTCACATGCCCGGCATCGTAAGCAGTTTATAGTCAGGGCGATAGAAGCACCGCCACACTAAACCCTGCTTTGTTCACCGAGCGCAAATTCCACAGCAATGCAAGCAGCAGCCTGAGTAAGACCGGACTTAGCGCAGCTCCGGGCGAGCAGACGGCACCTATGTTATACATGCAATAAACCCAGCCGGCTTTGGAGGGCTTTGCCATTCAGATTGCTCAGCACTGGCGTTTCCCTTGTGCGTGCACTAACACACCAGCGGCACAGCCTTTTCGGTCCTTGCTCCTATGTTATACATGCAATAAACCCAGCCGGCTTTGGAGGGCTTTGCCATTCAGATTGCTCAGCACTGGCATTTCCCTTGTGCGTGCACTAACGCACAGCAGCGGCACAGCCCTTTCAGTCCTTGCTTATCCCAGCAGCTTTGCAGGTTGATGATGATTCGGGGTATTTTTTAGACTTTATCCTAAAGCAAAAAGCACCCAAGCAAAAAAAATAAAAAAACCAAACAACCCCCCAAACCATTAGACTGAGAACTATCAGTAGCAATTAACAAAGAGAAAAACAACAAACCAACTCCCAAAACATACCAGGTGGGAACAATATAGGGTAGCTCTTTGAAGAGAAAGCTTTTCATCAGCCTCAGCATGGCATGGAGCCATTCCTCTGATACATCATTTCCCTTGTCTGACACACAAAACACCCTGGTGTAAGGTCTATTTCCACTAACAACGAATAAACTTCTATCATTAAAAATAAAGGAGGATAATCCACTGTGAATATGGTCTGGATGGAGAGCAGCAGAGGCTGCCAGGGCCTCAGGGTCACAGCCCAGGGACACTTTGGCTCCTTTCCCTCTGTTCTTCCCGCTGGATCAGAGCATCTCATTCGCTCCCAGCCCACGCCGCATCCACTCGTGTCCCCTCCGGGCTCCCTCTCCTCCCCAGGAGGGACTTGGGAGAGGAGTCCTGCTCTGCAAAGCACTTAAACACGCGCTCAGAGTTGAGCTCAAGGGTTTATCTGGGAGGTACTGAAGGGGCTGTTCAAGAGCAACAGCTTCCCAGAATAATAAGGAGGTAAAGGCTAATGCAGTATATAACCACTGGAGAGGCTGCAAGGTCTCACACACCCTAAGAGCAATAGAAGTCTGCTGAGGTCTCGTGTCCCTTCCCTCTCTGGGCACAAGGGTGAATCTGTCAGCATGGGAGAGCTCACCAGCTCCAGCTGGAGCCTTCCAACAACGATCCAAATCCCCCAGCCTGGATCCTGCACCCATCTCCAAGCTCCCTCTGCTGTTCCCAAGTGCATGTTACAGCCCCTGATCCCTCTTAGACTCGTTTTTCCATCTGCAGCAAGACCACAGCAGAAGTGATGTCCTACTGTCACCAAAAGATACTTCCACCTTGGTGGGTCTACCAGCAAGCTCAGTGGCAGCTGCACCAGGAGGCAGAGCAGCAAGGACCTTTGGAGGCTTTATCTGGGATGAGAGTGATGAAACAAGAAGAAGCAGAAATACTTGGGATGAAATAAGGGGGAGGGGGTGATAATCAATCTGCTGCAAAGGGGTCAGATGTTCTGCTGAAAAAGCAGAGAAAGCATCACTTTAAATAAGTGTCTGAGCTTCAAATAAGTGTCCCACTCAGGGTTCCTCTCTCTGCTTCCCCCAAGGTGCTGCCCAATTCTTCTCTTACTTCAGTAGTAGTATTGCCACATGCAAAACGCTCCAGCAAAAGCCCAGAGCATCTCTCAGGGTTACCACCAACTCCCATTCTTTTCCCGCAGGTCCTTGGTCTCAAACCCACCTCAGTGACTTGCAGCGATCAGCCTGTCCCCGGTCCCGGGTCACAGCAGAGGAGGGTGACCAACCCTCTGTCTGCATCCCACATGCTGAGCAGTGCTCCCAGCCTGCCTCTGCCCTGGCCACCTCAAAGCCCTGCTTGGCTTTCTCCTGGCTGTGGAGGAAGCCACCACACACCCTAGAACAACAGCAGAGTCCAGGCTGACTGAATAGTAGGAGCAACAACAACCCTCCAAAGTCTACTGCAGCCTTCAGCAAAGACTTTGCACAAAAATAAGTTATATCAGAACATCCTGAATTCCTGCAGTTTTCCAGGCTCTTTAGAGTTGATTTCGTGCAAACTCAATCCCAGCGATAGTCCTTGCTCCTAAGCAGTTTACAATCCACCGTGCACTTGGACCAGCCTCATAAATTTCAATCTGGTTTTTAGAGGAAATGAAAGAATGCAGCTAGTATAGCTTCCAGACAAATAGACCTTCGCTTGGATCATTTGTCTCCTGAGTGGGTTGCAACTGCGTCGTCGTATGTGGAGTGGCACAAAAGGAAGCCACACGTTCTTATTATTGAAGATACTAAAGAGCACGCCCCTGCGGCACGGCATCCCCCGGCTACGCAGGCTTCTACCAGCGCCTGCCTCAACTGGTAAATGATTCATCTCAATCTCCGGAGGATTTTTCTGGTAACTGCTGCAGATCCACCTTGAGATGACAGAGCAAAACTAGCAGAAAACCAACCTTGTCACTTCTTTTTTTCCCCCCCGCCACCCGCTGAAAAGACATAATTTCAGGATTGGGCTATCAGAATCAGAGCTAAGGACAAACTGGTTCCTTAAGCAAAGATCTTTTTAAAAAAAACCTGATTTTGGCTGACAACTTTAAAGCTGCTGCTCGTAGATTTATGGGTGATATTTATGAGCCTGTGAGAAAAGCCACCAAAAGAGGAGGAAGCAGAACCAATTCCAAATCTCCGGACAAGGAACAGGTTTCAGTGGGATTCAGAGGTGTTAAGGGCAGTAAGCTAGGGAGAAAGCAGCACAAAATAAGTGTATATACCCTCTAATCCCTAAGGTACTTTGTCTGGGGGACACCAAGCATTGTGCTGCACACTAAAAACAGTAACTCCTGAAGGAGAGCCAGGCCCTCTTAGCAGGCAATAAGAAAGGAGGATGAAAGCAAGAAAGCAGCATGACAAGTTAAACAAACACAAACCCAAGCGTCATAGCGTTTATAAGGGAAGAAATATAGGAGGAACAGTTTTGCTTGACTGAAGCTTTACTTACAATTGCCCCAAACGAAGGTGGCTATTGCCCAGGTGCCCCCGGGTGATGGCTGTGCTGCCTGTGGGAGCGAGGGACCTCAGCCACCCCAGTTTCTCAGAGTTTATAGAACCATAGAATGGTTCAGGTTGAAAGGGACCTTGAGGATCATGTAGTTCCAACCCCCCTGCTGTGGGCAGGGTCACCTCTCTCTCACCAGCCCAGGTTGCTCCAAGCCCCGTCCAACCGAGCCTTGAACACCTCCAGGGATGGGGCACCTACAACTTCTTTAAGCATGTATGTGTGTGTATATATATAAATTTTATATATATATTTCTCACATACACACATTTTTTACATCAGTCCCTTAAGCATTTGGCACCTGGGTAAAACAGGAGGTTCATTCTTTATTGTGAGTCGTTTCTCTCTTCAGCACAACCATGAAACTCAGCAAGACCCAGTCTGCCGGATACGCTGAGCTACACGCAGACAGCGCTTCCTCTGCAACAGGCTCCTTCCTCCTGAAAACCCATTCAGAAATTCCTAAAAAGAAACATTCGCTAAAGAAAAAGGAAAATTTGAGGTCACACCTAGAGTGCTATGATTATCAGAAAGGCAGTGAAGAGCCAGGGCCAACGTGCTGCTCGAGTGGAGAATGCAAATGTAACCTGAACCACCAACTACACATTAACAAGGAAACCACGCCAGCACTGCAGCGATAATCCAAACCATTTACCCCAGTCCCTGAGAACAGAGCACCGGTAGGAGAAGCTGGCAGGAGGCAGAGCTAGGGCCAAGTGAGAAATAAGAACCAGAACACCTGGCTGCAGAAGTGGTCTATAACATCCCAAAATAATTAGCTCCTCAGCATACTTCATCTATCGCTTTCAGCAGGGATGAAT
>NW_009708681.1:42761-65819 GCF_000703405.1 Apaloderma vittatum | reverse complement strand
AGACTCAGTATTTAACTGGCAGCTTGGAGCCTTTAATATAGAAATATTTTCAAGCTGGTAAGGGAGGAGGCCCTTCCCACCAAGTAGATTAACAGAGCAGTAATAAATAAATAAATAGATAGATAAATAAACAAACAAACAAAACCCTAATTAAAAGAAAAGTTGAACTTGGAACACTAAATTAAGATAATTTATGGCAGGTTTTTTTAAGGTTCAGCTCAGTTTTGGTTCCAGCAATGGGCAACGCAGGCAGGTTATTGCTTTTGGCCTGACCTTCAGAGGAAAAATAACCCAGGAGGTCGCAGCCTGGCAGAGCAGCTCCGAGCAGGACTGGAGACAAGGAGGGGTGGCCAGTGCCACCCAGTGCCGAGGACTGTGACAGAGGCCATACCGGGCTTACTCAGCCCTGCTCAGTGGGGCCAGATGCACCAAACCTCTGGTTTGGTACACAAAGAGGTCACAACGTTGAGGAACACTACAGGCAGGCGAGCAGAGCACAGTTTTCTCTTGCAGCACCATGCTGGTCTTGAGGGGTTTCCACTCGGCAGCATGCAAAGTTCAGTTTTATTTTGGAAACGCTTCCAGCAGTTCTCCAAACCAGTCTGAGTCCTTCAACCGTTTGCCCTTCACCTCACCTGCCTTTATCAGAAGGAACATGCTCTGTAACAGCATTCTTCAAGCAAACCCTGAAACTCCTCTCTATCCTAGAAAGCCACCTGTGATGTCCAGACTTCGTCCTCCACGTCACCCTCCAATATCCACCACCAAGGTGTTGCATCCTCATCCTCACTTGGCAAGAGCTGACTGGGACACGAGCACTCAAACTACAGTTGAGGTTAAAAAGCCCAGACAGAGGGAGAGGAAAGACCAGGGGACAACTAATAGGGAGGAATTAGTTTCTTTACCAGTTCCAGCTCCAGCTCCATCCATCACAGAAGTTTAGGATGCTTTTGGGGGAGGGAAGATTCTGTCTCAAGGCAAACTGGCCTACTCACTCTATTTATAGACAAGAGGCAGCATTTTAGCCCTGCTGCAGCTCAGCGGAGCCCACTTAGGTGCTCTACGCATTATGCAAGTGCTCCAGCGCCAGGCTTGTTCTCTGGCCCAGCTCCGTGGCTACCATGAGCATGAGGTGTCCCATGCAGGGCAGGAGCACCCATCCAGCATAGGGGTGCTGGAAGACTGCAGCACCAGACATCCTTCTCTACAGGTGTAAATTGGGCTCAGAAAAGCAAACTGGGAGCCCCAGCTGTCCCTAAACACCTCAGCTGGGAAGCATGTGGAACTGCAAGCAAAAGAAGGTAGGAAATGGGATTATTTGAAACCTCCTATGTTGAAGGGAACGGCAACAAATTCTGATTTCTGGCTTAAATAGCACTGGCTGGCTGTTCAGGGACGGGATGGGGTTATCTCCTTCTCCCTAGTCAGCCATGTCCAGTGAGCAGAGCAAGAGCTGCTGTAAGCAGGACTTTGGCCTTTGACAGGTGTGTCTGGGCTTTTGGGACCAAAACAGGCACTTTGGTCACAAGATATGAAGTTCCACAGGAGGCCTGTATTAAGTAGTCACTAAGGTGGCCAAATTAGCTAATCCTCATCTTCCTGCTCCTTATCTTTCCAAAGCAAATTTAGCCTTCTAAAGAACTCATTGCATGTCTCCTATCTCGGCTATTAACAACAGGGGTAATAAATGGAGCCATCAATAGGAATTTAATCTTGGTCTTTTAGGACAGGTTTGCAGGCATTTTAAGGCCGAGTCTCAAGAATCCAGCCTGACTCTCATTCGCAGCCAACCAGCACATGAAGGGCACATTCAGCTGCAAAATCTTATCAGTGTCATCCTAGTGAAAGCCCTCAAGACTGAAAAAAAAAATCCGTGTTTTGATAAGCAAACCCCAAACTTAGATATGGTATATAGATACATAATTATATAAACACTGAGCCCTTCCTAACATCCCTCAGCCCTGCCCTCGGGATCTCAGTGCAGGAACAAACAGGGATGGGATCGAACTGAAAGGCCACGAGGGTGAGGTGGTGCCCGGCAGTGCAATGGGAACGCTGTGTCTTTCCACATCTGTGTCCAGCACAAGGCACTGAAATAAAGTCTCCAGAGAAAAACATTTCAATCTCCAACCAGAGTCAACTCCTGCAGAGACAGAGGCGCTTAACACATCGAGCAGAGGTTGGAGCTGGGTTTGCTAAACACACCATGGTATCGTGCTTTCCAGGGATAATTCACCAAAATCCAGGTGTTTCCTGGGCATCTCTCGTCATCCCACAAGTGTGCCTCCTTACTTATTTATCATCCTCACCTAATCTTAACCTTCAAGAAACTGGTTAATACTCCAAAACCAAATACCACAAGAGATCATTGTGATAATCACGATCATGTGATAATCATAAACTTTGGGCCAGGGAGGACAATCAAGGCACATCACTCAGAAGCTGGTTGTTAACCTTGACCTTCAGCACAAACAGAGCAACATTTGTAGTTGCATGAAGCAGCTACTGGATGGGTCTCTGAGGAGTCAGCCTTCTCCAGCACAGCTCACAACATCTGCAGAGATCCCTTAAAATGTACCTTCTAGAAACAGCCCCAGCTAAATTTCTCCAGCATCACCATGGTATGTCCAGTGGCATGTGATGCCGAGAGCCAAGAGGGCAGCCGTGCTTCCTGGGGCTCAACAACACTTCCCCGCGCGATGCCATGTTGTGATATCCAGCATAATTCCAGAGCCAAAACCATCACCAGCACACGAGCAGCACGGTCCTTTGCCTGAACCAGTCACATTTGCTGGGAGCCAGGGCATCTCAGCCAGGGCAGAACAGTCTCTGCTGGTGACCCCCAGGCTGTCATCGCTGGAGGGCGTCACCCTGGTGTAGTCCTGCACAGGTCACAGCGCTCCGGCTTGGGTCCCTCTGGCACAGCATCGCATCCTGCAATGTCAAAACATCCCGTCTCTGGTACCCTGGGCTGTGCTGAGCAAACAGCCCCGATGCCTCCTACTCCTAGTTAGCCTAATTAAAGGAGGAAATGTGCTATGCTGCTGCTCACTGCAGGCACACAGAGAAACATCCAAAGGCTCCGTGGGAGACCCCCTGCCACCAGCCTCTCTGAGGCAGCAGGAGAGGAGAGGCTGCAGCAAAGGGACTGGCTGCATCGAACACAAATAACCAGAGGCACCAAGGGACTGACCCAGGCTGAAGCAGAACCATCAATCAACACAGGCTTTTCACTATTCTTCATTAAACTAATCTTCCAGTGGTTACTAGAGGCAGTGAAACCAGCTTTCAGTGCTTGCTGAAGGCCAAGAAATAGTTAAAGTAGGCATCAGGCTGGCATTTTGGGCTGCCCCAGAGGAAAGCAGCGGTCTGGGTTTTGCTAAGCTACCTCAGACCCACCTTGCGTGTTCTCACAGCAAACCCACTGGCAGGCTGGTGAATGCCGTGGGTTGTCGGAGACACCTGGGAATTGTCCATGAGCAAACTGGGAGGGTGTTGAGACACTGAAACAGGTTCCCAGAGAGATGGTGGATGGTCCCTCCCTGGGACTGTTCAAAGCCAGGCTGGATGGAGTTTTGAGCAATCTGGTCTAGTGGGAACTGTCTCTGCCCATGGCAGGGGGGGTTGGAATGAGATGAGCTTTAAGGTCTTCCTATCCAAACCATTCCGTGATTCTGTTAAAAGCATGGGCTTGCTGCAGGAGCCCGGCTGCTTTTGCTCTGACCTTGGGGTGGGAGATTTAAAGAAAACAAAAGCACAAGCATCAGCCCTGGGTGTGGGAAGGGGTACAGATGGCTGAGACTGACACTTCACAGGGGAAAGTGGGGTCTTAACAGGCTCCTGAAATATTACCTTTGTCTGTTTAACAAGAACTGGGTGAGAGATGAGCACGTCCCAAAACAAAAGCTCCTGATGAGAGTGCCAGCAGAGTCAGGGAAAGCTCTAATGTCCCAGGTAAAGACTGAAAGGAAAACGAGGACAGTAGTCTGTACACACATGTGCACAAAAAGATAAGAGTCACAGGTCAGATTTTAATATTTGACAGTTCATTGACCCTTTTTGTGTCAGGGTCCATCATGGCAACACATGGCATCGGTCCTTACACGGGATGACACCGAGTGACAGCCAGACATTACTTACCATCCCCTGGAGTACAAAATCCACTACTGAGAGAGGAGAGGAGGAAGGACAGAAATATGACAGTTCAGTGATTTAGAGCAAGAGGCTCCACTCACAGGCTCTTGGAGGCATTTAGCCAGCGTGTGCCTCAGTTTTCCCCATGGGTACAAACATAGCTTAGCAATAGCAGTCTTCCAACTTCCAGGAATTCTTACAAGGCTGAGTTAATATCTTTAGATATTCCAGTAAAGGAAGTTAAAGGCATGCAGCATTGTTCACTTAACACTTCAGCATATTTCCCAGGTGTCTACAGTGCCTAACAGCAGCTATTTTGTAGGAAACAAAGCTGTCCTTCTCCGTGTCTAGAGAGAAATAACCCTCTCGGAAGGTGAAATGTAGCAGCAGCGCCAGCGTCTGTCCCTACTCCTCCTTCCTACACAAGGGCAACAGCTTTTAATGTGAAAAATTAATAGAAAAATGCTGAATATCAAGGATAATGCCAAGTGTATTGTCTATAAGATATTGGCAATGCAGATGCCTCCTCAGCAGTGTCCTGAGTTGCTCTGACAAGACTGACACTGCAACAGTGTTAACCTCCCATGGATTAAACAGAATTGGGTAGAAGGCGAGGTAACTGCCACATCTGTTTGGGAAAGCTGAGTACAGGTCAGCTGGCACAGCCCAGGAAAGACTTCATCCATTCATCCACCCCCTTACTCGCTTCTCCCTAGGCTTGGTCAAGTGTTTCACATCTCAGCTGAGAAGGCAGCAATGTCCACACACAAACCTGGGCAGCACTGGCTGGCTGCAGCTATGGTGAGAGAGTCTGGTTATCTCATGGTTACAGAAGGAACAGACTGCCAAGAAAGCAAGCAGAAAAGCAAAATAAACCATTTCTTCTTTTTGTTCTCTTAAAGATCCACTGCTTTGGGTGAGGACATGACAGTTTCCCTAAAGCTTTAAGTGCATTTAATTCCTTTCAGATGTTAAGAGTGAGAATCTTTCAGAGACTCACCAAACCCAGTTTTTCCAGGCCACTCAAGTGGTTTCTGCACACCAGCTCCACCCTAGCATCTCTGCTGGCAGCACATGCTGCGGGTTTTAGAGAACATTTACCAGCAAGCCTGTGCCGATGATTAGGCTCCTTCTCACAGTCTCCCCTGTCTGGGATCTACCATGCAAAACATCATACCAAACAGCTTCTGGCCAAGACAACTCAGTCTGTGATTCTTCCCTCCTCTTTTCAGGGGCTTTGAGCTACCTTCTATCACGTCCAGCCTGCTCTGAGGGGTTTTACTCACTATCGTTTGCTAGGTGGTGCTAATGAGCTCAGCATCGCACACCGTATCCTCCTACGTTGCTGCTCTACCCATAACAACCCCTATAAACCCCAAGGCTCCACCAGCCAGGAGCTCAGAAAAGCTTTAACTCCAGAAGCAAAGATTTCCTTGGTCTCCATGGAAATCTAATCATGCCCAGCAGAGAACGAAACAGACTTCACGGTGCCTCTGCTGCAATGGGTTGTGCATGTACAGAGGGTACCACACTTATCCAGGAGAGCCAGGAGGACTATGTTCTCCAAAGGCCATCAGCTGAAGGTTACTAAGTGGTATATCTTGGGAACCCAGGTCAGCCACAGGTCCTATTCCCTTCCAGAAAAACCCAATTATACACCTAATGGGCAATTTGCTGCCATCTGGATGCTCAGAGCTTGACCTGTGATACGCCAGACGTCCCAATGAAGTCAGTGTTTGGCACCAACAGGGTGCTCCCACTGCCTGGCACCGCTGGAGAAGTGGATGTGCGACAGCGTAAATCAAATGAGCGTCAGAGCTTTCAGATGGACATTCTCAGTCTGCTTAGCAAGTGCTCGTCCTCTTCCCTTTGAGACGAATGTAGTTTGAGATACAGGTGTCGGGCACAGCAGAGCATGGAAGGGCAGCCTATATTCTGTTCCTTTCTCTCCAGAGTTAGCATCAGCTCCTAACTTTCACAGGCAACCAATCTACGCTGCTAAATGTCATTTTGCAATTGCGCAGGCTGAATGGAGCCCAAAGAGAGTCAGTCCTTGGCAGTCGCGCAGGATTTGTACCAGCAGTAGAACACCTCAAGGTTGTTCCAGCAAAGATCAAGTCTACTTCAGCATCAGGTGTTAGTCACTGAGAGTATCAAGGGAAGGAGATGGCTCTGAAAACACCACTGTCAATGAATCCCTCCTTTGGCTACTTGAGTTACACCTGCAAGATCGCAACCAGGATTCACTGCAGAGAATCAGGACTCTGAAACAAACCTCCCTGCCCAGCCCCAGCAACCAAAGACAGATTTCTCTAATAAAGGAGCACAAAAGATGCTGATGGTTTGCTTTTACCAGCTCATGGAAAAGCACAGAGTCCCACCTACCCTCTTCCCCTTCCAGCAGCCGACCGGTGATAACGAAGATGCGCTAATGCAAAGACTGATAGAGAGGCACAGAAGTTATGGGGATTTAGTTATCCTGCTTTTTGACACCGAGGTGGAGCTGAGGACTTGGCAAAGGCCATGAATGAGTGTGTGCTGGGATGACTGAGCCCGGTGCTGGTAACCATGTGGATGAGTGAGTACGTCTGAGCGAACAAGTGGGCTGGAGACGTGCGTGCTACGACAGCAGCGCTACACACACCCAACTGCTGCCTGCTAATCCTTCATCTCAAATTCGACACAGGCTCATTTTCAAGTGATGAATTCCAAAGGACTCATAATCACATTCAAGCAGGCAAAAAAGAAAAAAAAAAAAATTTAGATCAGACATGGGAAAGGAAGACCAGGGAACAGGAAGCCAAACACAGAACTATTTCCAGGAGGAATAACAGCCATATGGAAAAAGTTACCAAGATGATGAATTCTGCCTTCAATATGCTCAAGAAGGAAACTACATCAAACCCAGTCTGGGGGTGGCCAGATCCTTCAAGAGGGAAAAAAAAAAAAGCTGCCACCCTAGCTTGAACTTGAACATTTGGTGTTTCATTTGCATCTTGGAATGAGGCAACTGTTATCATTCAAACTTTGCATTCTCCTCTTGGATCCCTGCCTTCCCGGGTCACATTTGTGGCTCTCACATAACCAGGAATCCCCCTGCTACAATATGCTTCTCCTTGGCTCGGTCCTGAAACCAAATTCCAAAGCAGCTGACATGGAAATTTACCATCAAACAACTATTAAAGTTTTACCTCAGGCTGTAAAAACTGGTTTATGTGCTCTGCATAACAAAAAAAAAAAAAGTAAACATACACTCATCTCATCTCACGTGCTCTGTGGCAGGCTGCCACCAAGCTTCACACTGCAGTCTCCTCAGATTTCGGAAACCAGGCTGGCAAAGTGTGGGGATGGTAATTGAAGCCCCAACCCTACAAATCTGCAACTCCCTGCATACGGCCAGAGACTTGCTGGCTGCGCTGCAAATTGCAAAATCCACCTGAACAAGCCAGGACTATTGTCAATGATTAATTAATTTAGCTTTGTGATTTCCAGCTCACCCAGCTCTCTGCCCTTTCTGCCACATCCAGTTTTGTTACCCCACCTGAAGGATGGGGGGAAAGGGGAAATGCGAAGCACAGCAGAGCCCCGGAGGGTTTGCAGAAAGACACACCAGGGCAGGGTAAGCCAGCAGCACACCAGCTGCCCATGTACACTCTTATTTCTCTCTTGCCGACACACAGAAGTCCTCCCTGAAGCAATTCTATCGTGTGGAACTGCCCTGTGGAGACGTTTCTCTCTGATGCCTAATCTTCTAATGCAGGTACATCGTTCAAGTACTTCAAGTTAATTGGGATGAATCCAGACTTTTCTTCAATTAATGGCAATTTCTTCTTCTACTTTGCATCACAACTTCATCTTCTTTCTTCCTTTCCATGCAAATCACCACCCACTTGCCTCTAAGGGTGGACAGCCTTTGCCAATACAAGAACCTAGCAGAGAATTAAAGCTAGAAACTATTAACCATCATTGGGGTTTTTTCCATCACCATCAAGCTCCAAATCCTCTGCTATTCAAGCTACAAGTGGGCTGATGTATATCTTCTGCAGATGTCTGTGTTCAAGGGAAAAAAAAAAAAAAACCAGCAGCAACAAAATTCTCTTTTGGCTAATAAACAGAAAGTAATTGTAGTTTGTTTCTTAGCTGTAAAAGGAACTGTGCTATTGATGGCATTGGCTGGGAGTGCCTGATTTGTATCAGCAACTTGTATCATTTGCTTTACACACTCCTGCTAAACCCTCCCCACCGTGTCACCACATCTCCCTTGGCCGTCTCTTTCGTCCACCCAACACTTCGGCAGTGATGGCAGAGACTGTTATTCCTTCCCATTCCTTAGGCTATCACACAACATAATGAGATCAAGTTGCTTTTTTTCCAACTCCTCCTCACCACATAACCCACAAAAAAGTATAATTAGACATTCTCCAGCGCAGCAATAGTCACAACTGTGTGCTAGACTATGAGCCCCATGTACGAAATGGAAGGGAAGTTATTTTGCCCAAGATGCAGAAATGATTCTGCAACAATGAGGAATCCAAAGAGATTTTGCCATCAGCAAGGTTAAACAACTGCTTCTTCCTTTCTCCTCTATAAAGCAACTCACTGATTAATTCGGAAGCAAGGTAAACAATAAACAGTAATTATGTGCATAGGGGTGATGATTCAGCCAAAGCAGCATTTGAGTAACAGGCTACAAACATGTGCTTTATTTTCTCAGTGATGATTCTCCAGTGAGCAATGGAACAAGACGTCTTATACAACCACCAGGCAACAGCATGGTCCCAGTGTCAAGAGCAAATCGCATGACCATCAGCCAAAAGGATTGAAGCGAAAGCTTTTTAAAAAAAAAAAATCATCCCCATAAGGGTTCACACATTCCAGGACCAATTTTTTACATCCGGGCAGCAGTAAACACAGACCAGCTGGGACATTTCAACTCGCAGTAGCATGGCACTGCTGAGAGGAACGTGCTGTGTCAAAAAGATCTTCTGGAAAAGTGAAAATGGATTGGGACACCTGCAAAACAGCTACTCTTTGCCTGCATAATCAAGCTCTGCAAAATGTAAATTGGTAATGCAAGAACAACATGCTGGAGAAAGCTCTCCTATAGAGCCATAAAATGCTGAGCCACCAAAGGGAAGGAAGAAACCATGAAGGAAAACATTTGTGCTTCTGGTTTGTGCCTCGTATTTTCACTTCGCCTCATCACAACCCTGATTTGATCATGTCTGTTACTTGGATAAAGAGAAGATGGAAACGCTTTCTGTTGCATCAACAAAAATCACAGCAGGAAAGATAACTGCAAAGGCAGCGAGCCAGCTCCGAGGTAGCTGTAGGTCAATGTAGCTCTGCAGCACTCAATGAAACTGCATGGACTTGCAAAGAGTGAGATTTTGACCTCCTCAGATCTGTGATCAGAGTGATCTGTGCCTAAAGCAGTTAGCTTGCGAGCCCATAATATTCCTTTGAAATGCAATTGCCTGGAGATGTGGAAAAAGACAATGACTGCATCTGGTCCTTTGAGACTGTTGCTGGGCAGCTGGCAAGGTGTAACGGGACGTCACTGGAACTGAAGGCACGTGAGGATGAGTGCGGTGAATATTCACCTCCACGTCTGTGGCTTCTGGGTACCTGGCACATCGAGCAGCAGAGCCCAGCAGACTCACTTTTCCTGCTTAAAACTCACCTGCCACCACCACAGCAGGTGCCTCCTAATAACACCTGCAAGGTTTATTATATTAGCAGCAACCAAGTGGTTAACTCATCTAAGAAATATATCCACTCTACTTAAGCAAAGCAAAGCAGCAAGGGGGCCCCATGGTGTTGACAACTCAAACAGCAAATTAAGAAGCTGAAATAAAATGCACCATCAAGCAAGCAGCTGGAGTGAGGCCAGAAATCAGAAATAGACGTAAAGAAAACTGTATCGAGAAATCAGCTCCAAGCAGGCTCATTGAGCTCAATTACTAGAAATTAGAAAAGGAAATGGAAGAATTTGTATTGTAAGGACACAATGCATTATGTGGCATCAGTGATGGCTCCTCTGTTTATTGTCTCTCTCTAACCATGTTTTTACGGCATAGGTTTTGCAGATCACAGTGATATTGATACAGGAGGACAGCCTGCCACTTCCAGGCAGAAATTCACAGCTTACGTTTAAGACAGCGAACTAGAAGTGAAATTCAGCAGCTGGGGTCTGCGCCCGTCACCGCGCTCACATCTCAGCACTCAGCCCCGCTCACAAGGCTGGAGACAGGCTGAGGAAGCTCGAGAGTTTTTCCAAAAGAGTTCCAAAAAGGATTCCTCATCTAGATTTTGAGCCATTGCAGCCCTGCTTTGAAGCTCTACTCTGCAGCCAAGAGCACTAAGGGAGAAGAGACATTTATTTAAAAAGAAAACCAAACAAACAACTCACAGCCAGCCATGCAAGTCCAAACAAAACAACGGGAAGGGAAAACTACAGAAAATTTGAGCAGCCACAGTTATAAGAGCCGTAATCAGTGAGCAAGCAGGAGCTGCCTGTCAATGCCCACGCTGAAGAGTTTGGGGTCACATTATCCAGAAGCATTCAGCCCCCCATGCCCAGCTGCACCTCTGTGCCCATGGTGCCAGCTCAGGTCTCTCGTTTTTCAAGACCTCTCCTGAGAATGCCCATCTCCTGCCTTCTCCTCTGGACTAGGGGAAAAATCTAATCATTCGCTCTCTCAGCACTGTCGTAGGAGCACGATCTGTGCTGATGATTACCCCTCTTGAGCTCTGGAGGAGAGGAACAGGGTAGGCACAGATCTGTTTTTACATTCCTACCTTCTCCTCGTTACAGCACCTGGCTACCTGAACCTTGCAGCCTCCCGCTTGGGCAGGGTCAGGACTGGGAACCCATCCACGTCTCGCTCCGAGCTGTCGCTTACTGCAGCACAATATGGCAAACCAAATACAGGCTAGGCTGAAAACCAGCCAGGAGCATGTGGCAGCCGGTGCCAGATCCAACACAACCCATGGCTAGCTCAGTTCATCGCTGCCCCAGTGTAGAGCGTTACCCATCCAACGCTGTGACATGTTCCTTTCCTTTGAACCACAGAAAATGACTCTTCAAGTCCCAGGAAGATGCACAAACTATAAGCTTAGGCTGCTGGACATATGCCAAATATATTTTAAGAGGGCAAATCCTCTCTGGCTGCAGTCAGTGGGACCCAGAAAGGTGTTGCTAATTGGACAGAAAAACCACATTCTCTCGTAGAAAGTTGCTGGCAGCACTTTGAGTTTGGTTGATGAGGTGCAGAAACATGTGGCCAAAGAGAGAAAAAGCCCATGTTGTCCATATATCACCAGACTCACTCATCTGGCTCAGCAGAGCACTGGAGCAGCCAAAACTTGCTCCATCTGCTTTCACAACGCAGGGACCTTTCTCTCCAGATGTCCCACCTACAGGCAGGTTGTGAACATCACTAAAGTCTGAAGGTCCTTGTGTTACCAGCACAACAGCACGCTGCCAGCAGTGTCCTACCCTTCCTGTGTGCTGTCCCCTCATCTGCCATAGACCTCTGAGGAAGGTCTCTTTTTTCTAAAGAGACATAAATGCAGTTTATTAGATCAGAAATTCAGAAGCCTGCATATCGTGTCTGGGCAGCCAGGAGCTAGGAGAGGTTTAACACAGCTGCCTTGATCCCCTAACTATCATGTGTCCATGTGAAAACCACTTGCTATGGCTCAAGCTCTCCTTAAGTCTTGGGGAAAAATTGTCCTCAGTCCCTGAAATCCTCTGCCCAAACCCAAACGTCTTCCAGCAGACCTTGGCTTTGAAATTGCGCATTTGCCGTTTCCCTTCAAATTCCTGTGGTAGCTCTATCTCTGTCCCTGACGTCCCTTTCCCACTCTTATTCCTTGTGTTCAGAGGCTGCAGGTTAAAAAATTCAGTCTCACAGAGGGGCCCCAGGAGGGGGATAGCTCAGGCTTGTCACTAGGTCTGAGCAATCCCCATCCCCTATCACAGTGCTCAGAACTAGGTACCTCCTGCACCCCGGCTTGAGGAGCAGCCTGAGACACCGCCCCAAGCAGGACACCAGCCTTATTCTCACTTCGTCTCACTATACCTTTCAGTCAGCTTTCCCCTGGCAGAGATGGAGATGAACCAAGGGGCTGCAGGGAGAGCTCTCTCTCCAACTTACTGTTTAAATTGACTTAATTTCTTCAAAATATTTTCTTTTATTCGATCCCAGGGGAGGAAAAAAAAGTCATAAGTGCAGTCACATAAGCAAAAATAAAAAGACTGATCCCTGGGTTTGCTTATTTAGAGGGCTTATTGGTATATGCATCGAGAAACTTACTCCTTCAAAAGCACTCTGTTCATTGGGGTCGTATTCTTCCAAGAAAATTCATCTACTCCTCCAAACTGCACTTGGAGGCCTCCAGGGCACTCAGCAGCTGTCCAAAAAGCTTCCAAAATACCTCTGCCCTCCAACGATGCTTCGACTCACATTAAGCGTTTAAGCGAGTTTTATTCCATCGACATTCCCTATATCCCTAAGGAAGGACAAGGCCAAAAATACCACTTTGATGCTCCCCTGCCACGCAGATCAGCACGCAGCCGCCCAGCACGTGCCCACCTGCATGTCCTCGGTAGCTCAGGGGCTACCGCAGCCTGGCAGGCATTTGCCCAGCCCGCGAGCTGCTGGTCCCAGTCCAGCCCAGAGCAGCAGGGATGCAAAACCACCATCTGACGGCTGGTTGGTGGCTCGCGTGAAGCAAGCAGATTTGGGTCCAGGTCCTGGTGGGCAGGTATCCATGTGTCTCAGACCAACTACCTGCAAGGAGAAGCCTGGGTGGGTGCCAGGCACGAGCAGGATGGGGTCCTCTGAGGTCTGCTGGCAGGGAGGTGCACAGGCACCTGCCTCGTGGTCAGGCTCCAAGTCTGGCACCTTGCACTGAGAAAGCCGCGGCTTCACATTCCATTCCCTTTGGGCGATGTGGTTTCTCCATCACAGCCCCTTTTCTGTGCTCACTATGCCCATAAGCAAAGAGCCCCCAAAAAGTCACAGCTGCTCCAGCTCCCTCCCTATGAGCAGTTCAAGATGATGGTGGAAGACTCTCAGGCAAAACAAGCAGTCAGGGATTACACGACTATTTTTCTTAAGCAAAGGGAAGGGTGTTGTGGGGTTTTTTTCCCCAGCAAGGTCATAGCGTGGAAGAGAAAGCAAGAAGGTGGCGTGGGCCTGAAGCACCAAGGAAGGCATCCGGGTCCATCAGGAACAGGAGAGAAGCTGTCAAGGAGAAGGTGGCAATGAACACACCATCAAGGGAGACCACAGGCGAACGGGGTGGGTGCTGGAGATGCTGGGGAAGCTGCTGAAGGGGTGGAGTAATGTGAAAAACCTTAAGCAAGAAGGGATTCTGAGTGTATCACTTGGGAATTGGTAACGCAGCCTTGATTTTCAGGAGGGAAAGGGGGATAAACGCCCTTGGACAATCAACTTTATGCACAAAAATTCCAGTCTGCCCAGGACCAACTCATCAGACAACACCAGGGGAGGAGGAAACTTCAGAGGGAGAGAGAAGAGATTGTCAAGCACAGAGGAGAGGCAGTCAGGTCTGCCTAACACCACTAAACGCAGTGATGTGCTCAGCCTGTGTGAGCAACACAGTCCCCCAAGAAGCACTTGGATGAAGCGGGGCGGTGGGATTTTGTCTGTACTCAGCAGAAAGCCTCATCAGCTTGACCAGCTCCCTGCAGAGGGTGGGCACCTCTGTGCAAGAATTTGAGCTTTGGTGCTTGCAGTAGCGCAGGATGACAGCATTGCTCCGGAGTGGGCGGTGCAGCCTCATCCTTCATGAATGAAAATTGAAAAGCTCCCCTCTTCCCATCAGCCCTCAGCTCTAAAAAAAAAAAAAAAAAAAAAAAAAGAATCACCCCACCCACTAGCAGGTATGCTATAAATACCATGGCAGGGGGTGTCTGCAGAGGAACTGGAGGTATTGACTTCGTGGCGTACTTACAGAGCCACATATGCAACTTAATTACCATGTAGAGCCTTTTGCTGAAGACGTGAAGCCGGCGCTGCGTAGGTCTGAGCTAAGCAAATCGGTCTGGCGGTTCTGCATTGGCCATGCAGCCCCACAGCAGAGCAGGAAAACTATGAACAAGCCCAATTCCTTTTCCTGGAGAATGGGCAAATAGTTGCATTTATACTACAGTAGCACCTACAGGCATCCCAACCCTGGAGAAACTTTGCAGCACCATAAACTTAACTTGCAAGATCCTGGGCAAAACCACAACACCCCAAATCCTTCCCTCAAGCATGTGAGGTCTAAGTTGAGCTGAAGAAAGTTGGTGCAGCTAGATGCTGACCTTCACTTCAGCATGGAATGTGCTGAGCTTTGCAACAGCTAGAGTAGGGCAAAATTAAAATATTTGGCAAGTTTCAGCTGAGATCACCTACCTGACGTGCTCACGAGGCAAAGAGAAAAGAGGAATCCCAGCAGAACCCTTCATAGGAATCAATTTAGGGTAGAAAGTCATTGCTCTGTGGCTGAATCAATGCTGGTTAGAGACCAACCTAGTCTGAGGTGCACATAAATCACCAGACTTGCTCATTTCTGGATCAACATACCCTGTACAACAGCCACCAGACTCCAACCCTTTAATTCCCAGAAGCTCCCCCAATCTGTAACACAGAACGCAGCAATGTTCATTTACAAAGGAAAAAAATAGAACAAAAAATCACATAACAGCTCAAAGAACCCGTCTGTTAAGAAAAATGTTTGGTTTTACTGTTGCAGAGAAAGAACATTGTTACCTGGAGAATGAGCCTAGAGGAAGAGCTGAAATAAGGGTTGCTGCTGGCAGAGGGAGGGGAAGGGCATGAGGGATGGCTCACGAAATGCAAAACAGTCTCGAGCACAGGCAGAACCTGCTTGCGAGGGCCCCTGGAATCACTTTTACCAATATCCTTGAATCATAGAGAGCCTCTGCCACAGCAGTGTCTGTGTGCAGCAAGTCTCAGCTTTGCCCTGCAGCAGCAAAGCAAAGGGAGGGAACAGACATGGTCCATCTCCCAGGAAGACGTGTGGGTGCTCACGGGCCTCGCATTTAGCCTGTGCATGCCCCAGAAGTAAAGAGCTCTGCTTTCCTGCACACAAGCCAGCCTCAAGTTACCACGCAGAATCACAAGCTGGCCCACACAAGCAACTGTGGTACGACCACGGAGCAGGAGAGGACAGAGCGAGAGGGCGAGCTGAGCCCAAATCAACGCCTGGAGCTGCCAGAGCGCTTTTCTCGCCATCTGGCTTGATGGCAAGAGCTGATGCTGGAGCCTTGTGGTTATTACCTCAGCGCTCTGCAAACACGGTTATTTCATGGTATTACATGACTTACAAGAACCTTACTTATGGGCTTATACGCTTAGCACAGACCAAAGCTTCAGCAAGTCCCCAGACTGTTTTAAGGGGAAACAATTAAACAGCTTTAAAGCTACGTGTAGAAACATATCTCTTCTGCGTTATCTTCAGGTTTTAACCCGCAGTATTAAGATGCTCATATACTTTACTGCAGCTTACTGTTGAGCGCTAATGGGATGTAACTTGTGATTTAGTCCTTTCTGAGCACAACACACCTTGCAATCACAGCTGCTCAATCCTCCAACCGCCCACAAAGGAAGGCTCTCACTCCCCTTTTCTCAGTGGATGCGTTTGAAAAGAGAAAGCAACCACTTTACCACGGCAACAGTGCCAAAACACAGGTTGCTGCTGCTCCCACCCAGCCCGCAGAAAATCGGAACCAAATACAATGCTCCTCCAAGCACAGGCCTCCAAGATAGAGTTGAATGTGGCAAAACTTACTAAGAAGAGCTGTACACAAAATTTCCCAGCATTTAGCAGGCCAGTGCTTATGCTCTCACTGGAGTTGTATGACCTTTATCCCTGTCACTCAGCTTCTTTTATCAAGAATGGTACCTCAGCAAGAACATTTGCATGCAGATAATAATACTCTAAAATATTTTGCCACATCTTTTTGAAAGAAGGTATGTTGCAGAAGGAGGCAGAGGTCAACCATGAAGCCTGGGTGGTTCACGCAGGAGCAGCCAAGTTCTCAGCATCAGCCCATGAAGCCAAGCTCTGTGGCCACCTCTCAAGACAATGAAACGCTTCATGTATGAAAAATAAACCAGAGCTAGAGCTATCTAGCAGCTAAGACTCAATCCGAAGAGTTTTGATTTTCTCGCACCTCTGCTCTGTGTCATGCAGATATTTAGACTCAAATATCACAATACAGGCTGTAAAAAAAAGAATAATAATAATAATTACCAGACTCTGACCACTGATAAATTCATTCTTCCCCAGCGAGACAGAACCCACATCATTTCCCCTCTCAGTGCTTTTTTTGTCCAGGCTGGATGCAGCAATGCATGGAAACATGAGGGAAGAACAAAGCCCTCCCACAGGCAGCACTACCTGTGCCCTAGCAGCACGAGGACCTGCCCTCCCCAAAACTCCCTCTTTTCTCGTTGACGAACTCTGGCAAGTGAAAGGACCTGGTACCTTCTCACTGAGTGAAGATGCCTGTCCCATCCCCAGGTCTGCTGTTGTGGAGGCAGGAACTTGCCTTGCAGACCTCCACGGGTTTGTCCTACAAACTCTAAGCAATAAAAGCACTTTTAAACGCTTCACCATTCAATCACTTAGCATAGTGGATGCTTAGGGCCACCAACATCAGGAGATTCATGGTGTAGCCATGGCTGAGGCCAGCCACAGCTCCTTTTGATACTTTTGGGGGTTTGTGCAGTTATGTCTTGGATTAATTCCCACACTAGCTCTCCGTGTGCCTCATGTCGTGCGAAAGGTCACAGCTCCATCATCCCTACAGAAAGCTTTATAGCTTAATCCAGCACCGGCTGCATCAGGCAGGGATGCAAGGCTAAAATGCCAGCAACCAACATAGCTGGGTCTGCACTAGAAAGGAAAACAGGAGAGCTCTAATTGCTCTGTAATTCACATGCTCCGTGGACTGGGCACAAAAAGGGACAAACATAACAAATCCATCATCAAGAGCAACGCTTTGATGATGCCACATTCAAAGGATAACGTCTCAGTCTCCGTTTTCCAACATAAATGACTGCCTGAAGAGCAACGAGGTAGAGAATGATGTTCCTCTTGGAGACCAAAACAAACAAACCTTCCCCTATATTCACAGTCTGCCCCAGCTTGCACTGCCTTTCTAGATCCTCTAACTGGAAAAGAAAGGAAGGAAAAAAACGCTTACCAAGATGATTAAATAAACTGTTAGCTATTCCAGCTACCCACTGGCTCTGGGTTTGACGTCAGTGCTGAATGCATTAACTATATTTGTCACTCAAGATCTAAAAATATCTAAGGCATTAAAAAAAAAAAAAAATAGGGCAGTGCTGGGAGAACTGTAGGTCCTTATGAGGCATAAAGCCCCTCCAAGCATTCGTGGGGTTCATTGCACCCCAGGAGCTACCTATGTTGTTGCACAGCCCATAAGATCGGGATATTATGGAAAATTTACTGCTGATGAGCAGCCAAAAGGAAGAAAGAAGATGCTGCTACGTGTCTGCCATGGAGGCTGTTGAACTGCGAGGAGCGCCCAAGGTGTTTGAAGCCATTTGCCCTCTTACCCAGCTTCCCAACCTGGTGAACAATGTAGCTGGTATGTTGGAACTAATAATCTGTATTCTTAGGGGTAACTAGAGGAAAGAAAATTCTCTTTAAATGATGTAACAGAACTCTGTGTTGAGTTTGAGAGCCAGCCTTATTCTTTTCCAGTCCCTTCCAATGTTTTTCTTCTTCAAGCAAGCTCAGTCTGCTCTCAAAGGATGCTATAGACACTATAGGTGCCGTTTCAAAAAGCAAGCAGTCAAAGTAGAACAAACACTATAGTAAAGCCTAAAGAAGCTATTTTTTTCCTTGTCAGAGAGAGCATCTGGCAAGTCAAATATCCTTCCCCCCCTCATGAGAGCTTGCTAAGAGTCAGGCTCCTGCTTAAACAAAGAATTCCTGTAGGGCTTGTTGCAGGGTAGTAAATAACTAAGCAAGGAAGTCAGGTGGAGGGAGGCTGGGCCATTGCAAGTTACTCCAGGGTAGATGCAACAGGACAAAGGAAAAGGGCCAGAAAGCTTTGGCTACAAGACAAAACCGAGAGGAAATAAGCCTGAGTTTTCTCAAAAGTTATTGAAAGCATCTGCATCGACAAATTTCATTTTTACTGTTACTCTCTGTGCAGGCCCTGATCCAGTGAAGCCTGTAAGCATGTATTTAACCACAGGAATAAACCCTCCTTGCTTAAGTATGCTACTAATAATTTGCTGATTAGGGAGCCAAACATGTTCTTTGGACTTGTTACAGAGACCTTACTTGGTGCACAGCAAATTGCAATAAAGAACTCAAGTCACCTAAAGCCCCTTCCTGTGGCTGTTTCTCTGGCAACTGAAGAGGAGGGTTTGCTTCACCAGAATTTTACAACAGATTTACTTCTGGCTCTGCCAGAATTTGCACGGGGAAAAACAAAAACCAGAGCATTTGACCTCTGCGCTCGGAGGGACCATTATGAGAGTGTTGCTGGATTCTAAAAGAACATGCAAACACAGTGACTCTGCAAACACTCCTGACCCTGGTGATACAGCAAGGGATGGTGAGGAGCAGCTGACCCACACACATGAACACCCTGGGGAAACTTCTTCCCCTCACAGGGCTGGAAAAGACAGAGAGACTTGGGAGATCTTCCTCTCCACAGAACAGCTGCTGGCTCTGCAGCCAGAGGCTCAGGGGCTTGTGCATCTGCAGCCAGAGGTTCTAGGTACAGGCTCCAGGGAGACATAAATCAGATGTGTTATTAAGCGCAGGTACCTGATGAATGACATGAAACAGAGACCAGCAAGTCAAAATCAATTTCCTGGCTCTGTGAGCTAACACACAGTGCAATGATAAACATCCCCTCCCATCTCCGGCCCTCGTATTCATAGAATTATTTTGGTTGGAGAAGAGACCTTTAAGATCATTGAGTCCAACCATTAACCTAACAGTGCCAAGCCCACCTCTAAACCGTATCACTAAGCACCTCATCTGCACGTCTTTTGAATCCCTCCAGGGATGATGACTCCACCACCTCGCTGGGCAGTCTATTCCAGTGTTTAACAACACTTTATTTGAAGAGGTTTTTCCTAATATCCAAACTAAAACTCACCTAGCACGACTTGAGGCCAGTTCCTCTTGTCCTATCAACTGTTACATGGGAGAAGAGACTGACTACCAGCTCACTACAACCTCCTTTCAGGGATTTGTATAGAGCGAGAAGGGCTCCCATCAGCTGCCTTTTCTCCACGCTGAACAACCCCAGTTCCCTCAGCTGCTCCTCATAAGTCTTGTTCTCCAGACCCTTCCCTGGACACCCTCCGGAACCTCAGTGTTTTTCTTGTAGTGAGGTGCCCCGATTTTGCCCTTCAGATTTTGCCCAGGGGAATACAAACCACGGTTGCTTCAAACATGCTGTGGTGCACACACAGGCAAATCCCTACTGGATTGTCCCAAGGAGATGAGGTGCCCTCCCACAATCTAGTTTCTCCAGTGTATCAGGCATAGGCCAGTCAAGGAAAAGAAACAACATCACAGCTCTGAAGTGACTTATTAAATCTGTTGTAAGAGAGAACAAACATAACTGGGTTGAAATGCCGATGGAGAGCCAACTCCAGTCCCACAAAACCATGGATGATGCAAGGTTGCAAACTGCCTCACATGGAAAGCTTCAACGGAAGGACAGACGTATAAAAGATATTTGTACTACCATCTGGAATATTTAATTTTGTAACAGCAGCTGTGAGCCTGCGAACTGCTGAAACCCCTAACCTGAGCCCTAGTAGAGCCATGGTTACCCCTCCTGCAGAACCGCAGCTCCTTCACCTCCTCCTGACACTTTTTCTTCTCTATTGTGCGAGATTAACATACGTCCAATCTGTTGAGGGTTATGGAAGGAATTTCTCAATAAGAAAGGTTAATAAACAAAGAAGTCCTCCAGTAACAATACAACCACTGTGTGAAAACTTAATTGGATCAGCAGTACTTCAAATATGACAGCACAGGGGCAAACCTGCAAAATGATTGTTTAATCTCAGCTCTGGGTCATGGTTTCAATGAGCTTCTCGCAGCAGAGACTGCTTTTAACTGCACTGTGAAGTAGGTTACAATATGTTGGGAATAAAATCTGTTGGTAGTTGTGTCTTTTTCTTTTAAAGCAGAAGTTATTTCTTTAGAGATTTACACAACCTAGACAAATATCAACACAATCTTCTTTAAGACAATGCAGTTTAGGGGAGTACAGCTTTTTTTAAAGACAGAAACAATACTTATTCAGCATTGGTTTGTTTGTAAACAGATTAGGCTGATGAACACAGGAATAAATCCACCAAACCAGGGACAGCAGAGAGAAGCTCTTGAGATCACCCATCCAAGCCTCCATCATCTGCCATGAGATAATGGGAGATACTCAACCCACAAAGTCCAACAATAAAAATTCTACATTTTTAAAACAATCGTAAATTAGTTGACTTTTCTTGCAAACGCCACCATGAACCAAGGGTACTCAAGCTGCTAGCATTGCCCAGTAAAGTTGCACTGGCGTTTAACTTAAAATTTCTATCCTCAGCTCTTACTCAAAGTGCATGGCCCCTGTGATATTCAATTTACAACATTACTTACAGGAACCCAACCTCACTTTGAAGCATAATAGATTATCCTCATCAAAGCAACTAATTTCGACAAAGGGGAGCAAGCTGCTAAAAAAAATGTCTCTAGGTGTCTCGACTGTAATTAGGAAAATTTTAAAAACAAAAGAGGAGGTAACACCGACAACCTGAAGACAAATCACAGCCACATCTACTTTAGTTCAATAGATATTACACTGTATTTACTAAAAGGGCTGAACTCATACAGCCATCTCAAGAAAAGGGCATTTTAAAAGCGACCACAGGAGGAAAAAAAAGTGCAGGAAATGTTATTCCCCTCCTGAATGTATGGAGAAGTATAAATTTCATAGTGACCAGGAGGGAGTCTTCTATTTTTTGCTCTTTCTGTGGTTTACTCTGTATCTGGGAAGGAAATCCATTTTGATACAGTATTAGCAAAATGGCAGCTTCCCTTGGGAGAAACCATTCACAGTTACAAATACCAGAGCGGTGGCATTTCTCATCAAATCACTCCTCTGGGAGTTGAGAACAGGAATAATGAGTTGCAGCAGGAAGAAGCCGGTGGAATGTTGTGCATTGAGCGTGCTCAGCGGGCCAGACGCCGTTCCCAGGTACACCCGTGCAGAACGGGCACAGCTCCCTCAAGACCAGGGTAAGTCTTTAATCACCACCGTAGATACTCAAGGGCCAGACATGTGGTGTAGGCACAACCTCTACATTTGTATATACTCATGCACATCACACCTTAAATATTTTCATCGTCCCAAGGCATCACACAATGCCAGCAGGAAACTGGTCCATAGCCTCACGCATCAGAAGACCATCCCACAGCCAGCAGAGCCTCTGTCTGTCCATGGCTTGGGTCCCGTGGCAATGTTAATTTGCCTCTTTATCCTACCAGCCCTGCCCCATTCAGAAGCACCAGGTGGTTCTCCACACGCCGGGGGCATCTCAGCAGGAGCCCAGTGCGCAAGGTTCGAGATTCAGGTTTGTTAAAGCTGCAAAAGGACAGGAATTTGGAAGCCTCAAGTCACACCTACGCTGAGGCAGGGTTGGGTGTGATACTACCAAGTCTGCAGTTCCACAAGCATCAGATGCTGCTGCGAGCAGACAAATCCCAATGTCCCTGATGCTTTCTGCCTGGCGCACACATACTCTGTCCCAAAGGGGATGATGCCACATCACACAGATTTACTCCGTTGCGCAGCTCTTTGCTGTTTAACCCTCTCAGAAGGCTTGTCCAGACTCATTCCTCTCCTCGTTTGTTCGCTCTCATTCAAAGCACACCCCACCTGGACACGAGCAAGGTCCCATTGGAAGCCCACCCCAGGGTTGCTTCCACCGATCCCTCCCCAGCACACGTGGTCCGTCAGGGCCGTGACATTTCACCCGCCAGCCCCACTGCTGCCTCTTCTGCACAAACACTGCCCCGTGCTCCCCCACCCCATCCTACCCTGGAAGGGTTTGCCCAGCACATTTCTCTTTGCGCTGAAGACGTCCAGGGCACAAATTCCTGAGGTCCAGCAGCCTGTTAAGCAACATGGTCCAAACACAGACAACATCAGGAAGAAAAGACAGAGGAGGAGACGACAGAGGTTGAGCGCAAAAGGGAAAATGAAGTGGGAAATATCTGGTCCTGGCTGTGATTTAAGGCCAAGTCAGGGAGAAACAGAGTCGATGAGCGTTTTCTCCTATGTGGAGTGTCGTGTGCTCCAACGCTGCTGCGCCCAACCAGCCCCTCTCTGCACCTTCCCCTATAGCACATCTCCTGCATCCTCAGGGTGATGAGAGTGATCCAGTTCCCTCCAGAGACAGCACTGCCCTCCCTTTCATCTCTGCCCCGGTGGATATGCCCCCACCAACACACACACTGACCCTCGCCCTTGCAGGATTGTTACAACTCCCCTCTTCTCACCACCTCCCTTCTCCCAGACATGAGAGCACTCATCCTCCCTCTTCCATTTTTCAGTCTGAATTATTCATCGATGTCAGCAGTGGTGCAGAAGCACAGACAGAGCAGAAACCCAGTGCCAAGACACTTTGGGAAGCTGTCACCCCGGTCCTGGCTGCGCAGCCACTGCCGGTCCCCCAGAGCTGGGCTCCATCCACTGTAATAAGCTCCAGAGGCCAGAGCAGCACTGAGCCCCCACAGCCCCAGGCACCAGCCCCAGGAGGAAAGAAAACAGCACGAGAGCAGCTCTCTAATGGTGCAGCACACAGGCAGTGATCAAAACCTCCT
>NW_009708681.1:0-42730 GCF_000703405.1 Apaloderma vittatum | reverse complement strand
CTGCTGAATATGGAGCAGAGGAGATATATACGCTCGCACATAAAACATAAATGCTGTCACGCATCAATATTGATGTTTCCTTGCTCCCACAGACCCAGACCAAGGATAATTACATGCAATTTTTATGCTGCCTCCAACATACTTCAGTCCCTGAACATCAAAGCACTGGTAGGTAATGCCACAAGTTGCCAGGAGTAGCGTGGATCAAAATGGAGCTGGCGGAGAGAAGCAATGGGTGGCAAGGTGGGTAATTGCAGCAGCCTTTCAACGCTGCAGATGCTGCCTGCAGTTACAAAAGGAATAAAGCAGGTGATCACAGGCCGGGCCCAATTATTTGCCGTGTACGACCCCAGCGCCTTTGTTGAAGCCTGGAAGGGCAGAACAAGCTGGCCGAGCGCCTGCTGGGCTATCAGCAAAGCTGCACGTGGCTCCAGAGCTCAGGAGAGGGAAACACCTTCAGGAAACACCAAAGTGCCAGGGACAAGAAGCAGGATGCCTGACCTGGCATGGAGGGGTTAAGAGCGGGATGAGCTGGAGGCCAGATCCAGCCTCAGCCTCCCATCCTCAGCCTGGAGCGGTTGCTGCAGTGCCTCCAGGGAGCCCTGCTGAAAGCTTTTACTGGGCTGGCACATTTCCACACCACCTCCATCCTGGAGAGAGGCACACCCCCCATCTCCAGACCGTAAATGCCTCTAAATCAGATGCCGGGAAGCCTTTTCCACAGCCTTGGGAGGCAAAGAGTAGTCTCTTCTTGTCAACGCTGCTGATAAACAAGACTTTGCTTTCTCCAGGCCGCAAGAGCATCTTCACCTGCGGCTGCATAAAAGCAGGGATCACGCACGGCACCGCTCTGACACACCACGTCTCACTCCGAGCACACACCAGATTTCGAGGGAGCACCGAAGGACGTAATTTGGCAGGGCCCCCTCCAGCTCCTTCTGCTGGCCCCTCTCTTCCTTTTAAGACAAGGCAAGTTCGCTACCAGCAACATCCAAATTTCTCCATCCCGGAGGCATGGATATAAGCTGCATCCGTAGCTGCAGCATACGGTGGGACTGAACGCACGATTTAACATTTTTTTTCCTGAATGACAGCTTTAATGAAAGACATTTCGGCGCTTAGAAAATCAGCACAAATGATCAGTTGCTAATCTTGTTCTCCCAGTAACTCTGGGAAGTCAAAAATAGACGAGGCAGAATAAACTGGGGGCTGAAAACAGAGGTGGGGGTGGAAGCGGGGGTATGTTTTGCTCCTCTTTCTGAGAAATCACATAGCAATTGCCACTGATTGAAAAACCCACTTTTTTTTCAAAAGGCACAATTTGCTGTGCCACCAGTGCTGTGCAATAGTCAAGGCTGTCTCTGGGCTCAGCACAGGGAACTGGATAGGCCACTTCTTGCGCCTCTCCCCAGCCTCTGAGCTTTTACACCCCCAGCACAGCTTGCAGACCCCGCACGTCCCTGCCATCGCACAGAACGGAGCAGACGACGAGGACAGCACAGCCTTCATCACAAGCTCGGAGACCACCGGCGCTTGGGAGCTGTAGCTCTGGAAATCCTTGGACCAGAAACTTTGCAGGAGGGACAACAGGTAGGGACAGACGAGTGGATGACACAGATTTTCTAACTGTAAACAAGTGTGAAAGCACAAGATTCCCAGTGCAAGTCAAGTGCAAAGAGGACACCTTTGCCTCCACCGGGCAGAGCTTTTGTTTGCACACATATGCATGTGGCTACAGCACCAAACTCAGTTCATTAACACTTAAGGCTAAAAACTGTTTATTATCCTCACTTTGACCCCAGACAGCATAGGGAAGGATGGTGAGGTACCCAGCAAAGAGCTGCACCGAGCCCAGTGAGAACCAATTCACTTCAGGGGCCCAGGGCACTGCTATGGCCCAGGCTCATACAGGAGGTGACATTCCTCCCTTCACAAGGTGTCCTTTGCTTTGACTTTGCTCATTCCATCTGTCCTGTTCTACTCAAAATCTTACCCTGGTCCTGTCACCATGGTATCTGAGCTCCCAACGACAAAATATTAATCTTTACAGCATGAAAAGGGAAAATCTGGACATCAATATATGACTTGTAACAGCTGCTATCTTCGTGATAGTGCCGTTTTAGTACTTCACTTCTATACTTTTTTTATGAGGCTATTTTCTTTATTAGTGCATTTTTATAGCTTGTGCAATGCCTTCAGTGCCTCCAAGAAGGTACTTTATAAATAAAATTGCTAATAAGATCAAGAATTTAACTTCAAGAAAAAACACAATTTGCAAAGTTATGAATCCCATGGCCACTGTTACGTGCCCTTCTTGTTTGTGCCAGTCCTTGTTCAGCCAGCAAGTTATTAGTTTCTCTACTTCTGGCAAAGCAACTGGAGTCTCAACAGATCTCTGCATTTCAGATATATAACTAATAAGGCTTTTGGAGATACTGTATTTCTTGTTTTCTATATAATTCTGATATCAGTTCTGAAACTGTAACAGGCTTTTTTTCTTCTTCTTCTTTTTACATCACTTTCTTAAAGGCTTTTTATAATTTTAATGGTACCTGAGGCACCAATTATCTGCAGCCTTTGAAAAAGTACAGCCCATCATGCCAGAAGGCCTCGAGATACATAAATGTGCTGCTCTTATGCCTACTTTATTTTCACATGCAGCAGACAAAAGGGAAAACTGGGAAAACTAGAGCTTGATTACCCTAGATGATTAAATTACTGCTACACATGCAGCTACAAGTGTAAATCAAGAAGTTTCAGGCACAGATCTGAAGCTTCTCCACCTTCTCCAACATACATTCCCAAATTATGGGAGACTTGAGGCCTGGCTCAAGAGAAACTCTGGTTCTGTGAGGAAATATAGCTCATGTTTGGTTTAACCAAGGAAACAAGGTCTTCAACAGCGAAATCTCAGACTCCGTCACCTTCTGCATCAGGCAAGCCTGGCACTTGTGCTGTCTTCCCTGTATCACATAGCCCAACATTAAGGATAAGAGCAGAGCCTTTGTTCTCTTTCCAAAAGGGCTTCTTAAGCTTTATCTATCAAATAAATAGTCATAACTGTGTCACTATGGGAAAATAACAGGCGCAGGTTCGATCAAAGCGATGCCACGGCACGCGAACAGCAGCCTGAGGATCGGAAACCAACCACCTTCCAAGAGCAACACCACAGCACCCCACCAGACCTCAAAAAAACACCGAGTCTGACATACAAAAGACGGGTACTAGCCCCAAGAAACCCACGTTCTCAAGAGACACAACAGCCAGAGACCTAGGCCAGACATGCTATTACCTCCTTCTCACAGAGAGGAAGAATTCAGGAGCAAGCACATCTTCAGCCCCAAAGGTGATGCCAGAGCCCAAACCTCAGCTTGGCTGCCTTCTGTGCCCAAGCCCCAGCCAGCACCAACCTCTCTCTTTGGCACCAGGGGGGAGGCTGGCCACCCTCTGCCTCTTTTAAACCTTCCCCCCACCCACCTGGTCCCAGGTCTACAATTAGGGTTTGAGCCACCCGGCAAAGATCAGCTCCAAGCTATTCCCCACCTGGTAGCTGGGCTGAAGGTGGCTCAAGGCCTTCACACAAAACCTCTCCTGCTAAACTCAGTGATGTTTCATTTTTCCCTTCAGTGCTCCCAATACTCTCAAGCATTTATCTAATGAAGGGGATCTCTCACCAGGATCCCTGGGGAAACAGGGCAGGTGCTGCGTTGACAAAGCAAACTCTTCTCTGAAACCATTTCTGCCTTTGGAGTCTGCTTGTTGAGCCAAGAGAAAGTGTGTTACAGCACCACAGGGGCCAAGTTTTCAGGACAAATATATAACTTGGCTTTCACAGGAGGCTAAATGGGAGGTGAGGCCAGGGCAGCAGCATCCCATGGGTGGTGGCACCCTGGGAACAACTCAGTGCCTCCACAGAGGCAGCGCGTTCCTTCTCCACAAACACTTTTAGCTCCTCTGCGTTACTCTGCTGTGAAGTCCTAGATCAGCTCTGAATCCAAAAAGTCTCCCAGAGCCTGAAGACAAAATTTCTTTGATTCTCAGGATGCACCTCCAAGCCCTATGAAAGGAGCTATCAGCATACCAGAAGAGCTTTGGCCCATAGAACCCGTTTCCAGTGGTAGCTCCGTAACAGCTCATTGGAAAAAAAAAAGCCATCAACCCACATTGCATTAATCAGTGCTATTCACAAAAGAAAAACAATTTCTTCCTGATCCTTTCAGGTAATTATGCTTTGCCCTGAAGCATGAGATTTTATTATGTTTAGTCTCATTTTATTTAGAGCCTGAAGAGAGACCATGAAGTCTCAGATAGAAGCGATAAAGGGAGACGGTGCTCAAGCCCAGCCTTTTGCAATTCAACATCTGACCTAAGTTAAAATCGTTCAAGCACGATAGGGGAAAAAAGAAGTCCTTCATATTTTAATCTATCTGAAGAGGGCAGAAATGCTGTCTGAATCATGAACTCTGGGGAATATGAATGCCTCCCGAAGGAAAGAGGGCTTTCTTGTCAATGTTCTTTAAAAAGAAAAGAATGTTTCATGTGGGTGTGTGCTGTTGTTTTTTTCCACTGTAGAGCAAGTGTCCCATCTTATTTCTCAAATGGTCTTTTCTTTGTTGATGCCTCATCTATTAATAATCCTACACTGGAAGGGGAAAAGAAAAAGCAAGCTTCTGTCAGACATACAAGCTGTTAGTCTGAGATGGACAAAAATAAACCAAAGCAGCACAATTAGCTGTAACACAGGTCAGGTGTCTGTAGTTTCTTAGAAGATATAACTATAACCTTAAACTTTCCTTATAAAACACAGAGCTGGACAGTGCTCTGGATCCAGAAGTGTACTGGACACTCAGAGTAAAGTTAGAAGGTTTCCTGAATTGTCCAACCCCACCTGCTGCATCAATATACTCTATCTGGGTCTAAGAGAACACTTTGTTGTTAAAAACATAGAGCAGCGAGACTATGCCTGTACTTCTACAGAGTCAGGACACTCAGGGAGCTCCCCCGGGTCCAAGTGCTTCTTAGAGGTGTGCTGTGGTTTTTCCATAACATTCAACAAAAGTAGGCTCTGAGCCCTTCAGAAACAGCAATGATTTTCCCTTCTCCACCCTGGGGCAGGATTACCTCCTCCCTGGCTGCCAAAGTTGGCCAAGGAGCTGAGGGTTGATCGCAGGTGGTGGGAGCCAAGCCCATGGGTTGATGATGCTCCGTTCTCAGTCACCTCAATGGTGGGAGGTGGGCGGCATCTTCAGGCGGAGCCTGGGACGAGCTGAAATTTGCAACTTGCTAAGTGAAATCTTCATTTGTTTTCACAGGTCTTCTCTAAACCACGTCCCTTTGAAAAGGAACAGAATTTGCTGGAAACGCCAGCCCAGAGCTGTGGTGGTGGCGATGTTAAAATGCTGCTGGTGAGTTCAGTCATATTCTGAGGGGTGTGAAGTGTACCAGGGAAGCAGCCAACTACCTGCGTCACATTGCAGGAGACTTGATGGTGCCACCACATTTCCTGCGAAGGCACAGATGCAGTGGGAGCCCACAACAGACCTGCTTTCTTGCCTGCTCACACAGCTACTGCGGGAAGAGTCAGCATTACTGAGACTCCAAGACTCTCCTCAAGAAGGCAGCCCTCGTCGCGGGCTTTAGCCTGGGGATATGGAAGTGAAGAAGCGAGAATGAGAAATGTGTGAGCTGAGAGTCCAATGATCACCAGGACAAAGTTAGGTAGTTCTCAAGATATCATCACTTTGCAAGCTCTCAACTGTGTTACCAGCTCCATGATGCACTGCAGGGTCCTTGGTCCCCTTTTCCTAGTGGACCAGTGTATTCCTGCTCAGAGCAAAACCTTGATCATCAGCAACATTCTGCCATGAGCTCTGCTGCTGTATTCCCAGTCTTCCTCTTACCCTCATGTTACCCACCTGCAGGAAATTATATTAAATCATTAAAATAATTGTCTGTATTTCTCAGGTCTTTTCAAAGGTCACAGCCTGGCTTGCCAGATTAGGGGTTTCCATTCACTCCCCAAGTCTGTTTACCTTTCTTCTGCAATAAACATTCCGGCATGACTCGGGTAGGTGAGCCTCAGTAAACACATCCTGTGGTCTAGCAGCAATGAACCACTGCACGTAGCAAGAGGGAGAGACACCTCCTATCACAGCAACAGCACTGGGGCAAAGGCAGATTTGGAACCATCTTTTCTTTGGAGAAGGCTAAAGAGAACATCTCCATTGCCAAACAGCACCACGATCAAAGCTAAGCTACTGCCCAACACTTGGCAGCACTTGGCCCACCAAGCTCTGGGACCAAGCCTTCTTCTCTGGGATGCGAGTGAAGGATGAGGTCCTTGGGGATCTCCAAGGCTGACAATTTCAATGGGGATGGGTGAGCTGCAGCCCTGTGAGCCAACATAAAAGAGCAGCCTGCACTGGGACTGCACCAGCTCCCAAAGGAGCAAGTGATCCCTATCGTCCCCCTCACAAGGAGACATTCATCACCTTCCCTTGCCAGCACCCAAAGCTTTCAGGCCATGTTGGAGAAAATTACAGGTGGGCCCACTCCCAAAGATCTTCTAGAAGGAGCAGGGATGGGAACTGCAGCAGCTCCTTCATGGAGGAAAAGGGTGTGAATTACTCACCTGGAGTCAATACAGCTCTAACCAGCCTGAGCCTCCCCAGCACAGTCCCTTTCCCACTGCTTCCAACACCCTTCTCTCACACATTTTTCCTCCCACATCATGCACTGTATTTCAGCCTTCACCAAGCCAGAGCGGGCAGTCTCTCTGAGCTTTCCACAACAGGAACCGTAGAGGAAGAACATGAGAACGCACGTTTCCATGAGCTTCCCAGCCTTCCAGCTTAGGGTGTCAAACAGCAGCAGTAAACAAACAAAATATTATTGTACAAGACAATGCCAGTTATTGCCAAAGCTGGCGTGAGACATTCTACCTAGAGCCATTTAATTTCAGTGGTACGAACCCTCGGCTTGTTGCCAAGATATAGAGCCCAGGCTGCAGTATATTAGCATAGGCTGCCTTATCTGCAGGGAAATAAACTCAGACCTGCTGAAAACAGTTGAGTGGAATATCACCATAGAAACTAGGCGAGGAAAAAAAGTGAAGTGCCTCTCCCCAGCTAATTTCAGCATGACAGCAACCAGAGACCAACCAACTTTGGACTGAGGTGGGGTAGGCGAGGAGGATGCCTGGAGCAGCGCCAGCCCCAGAGCAGATGTGTGCCGGTGGGGAGATCCCCCACCCGCCCCCCAGGCGTTATTTTTATACTAGGCAGGCTTCCTACCCAGCTGCCCACGGCCCCTCCGTGAGGCTGCGCGTCCCCCGACATTGCCATTGTGCCGCATTGCCTGGTCCAACACGTCCCCTTCCTGTACCCACCACATCCATGCAGTGTCCAGTCACGACAAATCCTGTTTTATTCCTTTTCATCTGACAGTGAAGGAAGGGAATAATTGGAGGGAGGGGAGATCACAGAGTCCCCGAACCTTCTACCTACAGCGCACATTGAAATCTGTCCCCAGCCTGGAGACAATTTCATACACTATGAGGCCTTTTCTGGGGAGGAACATGTCCCAGAGAATCCATCTTTGGTGACAGCCTGAACCAAATGCTTCGGAGAAAAGGCTTTTTCTCCAGTGTTTCCCATTCACCTCCTTCCTTCCCTTCCAGGCTTACAGGTGCCATGAACCACAACACTGTGGCTTTACTGCAGCGCCAGCAATGTCGAACTGCTTTGTCACACCCAGGTTCTCAATCTTGAGAATATCTAGAGAATAAGCTCCCCAGCTTGTGTTCTCTGCAAAAAGTACAAACATCATGCTTCCTTGTGCATGTTTTCTTGTTATTTCTTTTTTCAGTAGTTACATGTGATTTCTACTTGTGCTTCGTAAGTAAGCAAAGGAGCTGCTGAATCACTGGCCTATCATTTCTTATTTTTTACATCATTCATGTCCCCATTTAGTCATCTCATTACATGAAATGACCCTAGACTTTTCATTAATATCGCTTTAGTTCTACTGTTTTCATCTTGACAACTTCTATTTCTACTCCATATACTCCATCCGATGCAAGGATCGGAGAGCAGCTCAGGAAAGCGTCTTTCACTGATATTATGACACCTATATTTTTTTTTTTATCTCACTGTAGTCCTGAAATGTTTATTACTATTTTCACTATTGCCATACGCTGAGACGATTTCCCACTCGATCTCCACAGCATCACTCGGATCTACCTCATCCCTTTTTCCTACCAGTTACCGCTCATTTCAGGTGTGGTTCACATACTGGTAGCTCCCATTAGCATTTCCATCGCATAAGCTGTCTTTCTGTGGCTGCCACCTCTGACTTCCACCTGCCATCCTTCTGCCAGCCTGATCCCCGCCTCCTGAAATCCTTCAGTCTTGGCTGATCTCACTAATGACATGAAGCTTTGACCCTTGCGTCTTCACAACCCACTTTTCTGGACCATTAACAAATACATTATACATCAGTGCTCAACCAGATGCTCCTCGTGTTTCCTGCTAGCGGAGATGCAACAATTATGGTCTTACAGGCAAGCTTAATTTCTTCTGAATCCCATTCCCAAAATATAGATGTGTAGCTGTTGTACTGAAGAAAGTAGCTATTATTGTCTGGCAAACCAGAGATTAATGACTGACCTACATGTTGAAATTGAGCCTCTAATTGGTTTCAGATCCAATTCATATTTGTATAGGACCTAGCATAATGCAGTCCTGGATCATCTCTGGGCTCTGTGCAAATGCAGATAAATAGGTTAATAAAATGAAATGGTACGAAATAATTTCTTAAATTAAAATATTTCGGACAGGATGATTAGCAGCTAAGACTATCCATGAATGAGCCCCGCTTCTGTGGAAAAACTGTAAGAAGAAATTCACTTAAAAGCGCTTTTTGAATGTTTTGAGTTTTGGAACCCTGGAAGAAAGCATTTCAGTTCAAAAGATACTTGTATGAGCTGGGGGATGGCAGGGGGAGAGGTATTATATCTATGCATATGTACTTTAAAAAAAAGTATGTATATAAAATATATCTTGTTTGTGTATATATATATAAAACTAAAAAGACCATATTTTCCATCCCAAAAGCCTTAGAAATAGTTTCTTTTTGGAAGATCCAATGTGAAATGGAAAAAGCATTTAGTCTCAAGTGGGTTATACAACTGACTAAACCCTGAAAAATGAACCACTGAAAAAATAAGAAAATATCTCAGTAAGATTTTCGGTTCCTCTTCCTAAGTTAGATGAAACCTGCCCACGTCTTTCCAGAGCCGAGGGGTGAAACTAGTGGGAAAAGCACCAGCTGGTAAGAGACCCTGAGAAATAAGGGTATGAATGTATCAAACCTCCCAGCTCAAAAGAAAAACAAAACAAAAAAGAATGTAAATGTACGTATGAACACGCACTCAAAGGCACAGGAAATCCCAGGTGGAAGCGTTTGTAAAAGGATGGACAGCCCCAGCTGATCCTCTCCTGCCCAAAGGCTTCCAGGACTGCTCTGCAACTGGACAAGGGCCATCTCGGGCAAATTGTTTTCTAGACGAGCGTACAAACAGGCTGTAAGACAAACCTGTCGCTGCACAGCTCGGAGCCTAAAAAAGACCAGACAAAAGGAGACAAGCACGCAGCACACGCGGGGCGGTGATTGGCAGGTGACACACTCGATCCAGGAATTTGTTTTGAAAACTCTATGATCATTTTTCACTCAGCCTCAGCTCCTTTTCCCTCCCAGGGAGAGGCAGAGAGGACATGTGAATCCTTGGGTTGAAAGAGGGGGTGGTTACTGAGTGGGGTTTTTTTGCCTTGAAGATTGCTCCTCCCCTTCCTCGGCAGAGCCCCATTTTATGAGCACACAGCTTGTCACAGAGAACATTAAACCTTCAAAGCATTTTGTGAAAAAATAAAATGAAGAAGGCTACTTTCTTGTGACTTCATCAAAATCCAGAGAAAACCGAGGACCCTTCCACCCCCACTCCCAGCCATCAATATAGAGGCTGAAAGCAATGAGGGAAAAGGAAAATGGAATGAAATCTTCAAGTACTTTTACAGCAGTTCATCTACCCTGGGAGGAATATGAACATCTAATGATATAAGCTGCCCTTCCAAACCTTTTAGACTTGAAATAATCAATACCCATGGGGGTTTTCTTGAGCATTTTCCCAAAGAAAACAGAGAAAATACAAGGCTTTGGTCCCTGCGGGGCAAGAGCCACCTGCGCTTTCATCAGAGAACTTCACTTAGAGATGCATCTTTCTGACTCTTGCCTGGACTGGGTACATCTTCTACATGACTGCAGCCCCCTCTGATTGCCAGTGTTTGAAGACTGTTCGACCTTCTCTTTGTTATACAGAAGTGCCTGCAACACTCCATGTTTTCCAGGAAAATGCTGGTGGGAGATTCTTAACCTTTCAGCACTTCTTTTTTGTTTCCTTCTAAGGTCTGAACTGTTTCAGTAGATCCCTCAGATGTTTCAAACTGAATTTAACAGCAAAGACCTGCCACAAGCTATGTCCAAATCCTGTACTTGGGAACTAATTTTTTTTTAATCTCTTTCTTCTGGCATTACAGATGACCAGAGACATGCTGCTGCTGCTTTGTGTAACAGAATATTCTTCCTAACAACATGCTTCTTCAATTGTTTCAAAACAGTTCAGTTAACTGAATGAAAACATGTTTTTCACATCATGCTAGACCCCTTCTTCTTATAGAATACCCTCTCAGGGCTTGGTGTAAGGGAACTACCAAAAAAATGATCTTAGTTTTCTTATTCCTCTGTATTTACTTTGTTCTGTCTCCCTGTCAGGGATAAGGACTTCTCACTCCAGCAGGTCAGTCCTGCCTAATTCCAGAGGAATGCATTTCACAAGAGACTAGCACCAGAAAATCCTGATTGCAGACACTTCCCTGGGTGAAAATTATATTTCTGAGTGTAGAAACAACAGAACAAAACCAATTATTGAAAGCTGGAGTTGGATGAGGCAACTTTTCAGTTTGATGATGCAAAGGAAAAACTCAAGAAAAAAAATTTGCAAGACAATGAACTTTCCTAGGGAAAAAGCTTCTGAGAAAAGCCATGTCAGGTCAACTAAATACTTAGTTTGACCAGAGAGTGATGGATTTATGATGTCCGAGTCATTCAAATTAATTTTTATTTACAGTTTTGATCAGTGCTACCTCAAAGCATATAGTCAAAGAGTATCACTTCAAATGCATAAAACCAATATATTCAGCACCATCCAAAACGAAGCACTTGAAAATTTCATTCCTCTCCATTTTCTGGTTGAAACTTCCATCTTTCAACAAGTGTCTTAAGAGATTAAAAAACAAAATCTCCTGTGTTCTTCCCTTATGGTATCACTTCGTTCCCTGTGCATGCTCTTGACCATCTCTTTAGCCTTCCAGAGAGCCCTTTGTTCAGTATAACAGGTGAATGTTGCTTGTGTTGGAACAAATATGAAATAGCTCTTACAAACATGTCAGAACTGGAGAAAAAGAGGGTAAAGTAGAGCTTGTGTGCCCCAGCCCCTGAACCACGCTAAGAGACTTCATCCTGGTTTTCCTAGGTGAGGTTCCAGGTGACCAACAGCCTCATAACAACCTCTTGTCAAACTCACCAAGCACCCAAATGTATAAAACACCATCGCTTGCAAAAACAGCTCTTTTCCTACCAAGTTTTCCTGAAGCTGGTGAAGACAACATCTCTTCTCCATCTAGATGCTGTTTTTACAAGATACTTTAGCTGAGAAGACTCAGCAGACAGCCTTGCCCACCCAGGTTTATCCAGCACTACGAACACATGAAAGGATGGTAACACTGCCCCTAAAGCAGAGGTCCTGTTATTTCTTAGTTGTGCCATCTCTGGCCACAAGGACAATCTGAATAATCTATCTGACATCAAAAACATTTCTGATACACAGTTTCCATCCCTTACCTTCCACCCTATCCAAAGGAACCAGACTGCAAAACTCTTCATGGCATTGAGGAAAACATGTTGGTCCCAATCATCTTGAGCCCCTCAGAGCAAGCCCTAAACACCTCTGCATGCCTGCCTTTCCCTGTCCCAAACACCAATTTGCCATGCCCTTTTGTTGCTTCAGGTCAACATCTTCCCCTTCGACTCACCAAGATTTTTCTGAGGCTTTGTTGGACATCTCGTCTGTGCAAAGAGGCAGAAAGTACCACCTGGGCTGCAAGGAAAACTGCTCATAGTCAAAAATCTTGATCAAGAAGCTTGTAGAGCTCATTTACAACAATCTCAGGGAGATCTGATTTCTTCTGAAGAAAAGGATCATTAAATATTTGGTCCAAACTAATCAAAATAAATTAGAATACAGGAAAAACAAAGCTCTCTGTGACTCTGCCCTCATCTAGATGGGTGACAAGATTCTCACTACAGCAACAACTTACACCAGGGAACAAGATCACAATCATATCTGATATTTCTGCTTGACTAGGAGTGCATTCAAGGCTCAAGAAAGCAGCAGCATCCAGGAGGAATAAGTGAACTGATTGTGGAAGAAACAGTCATTTCCAGGAAGGCGAACATAAGATCTCCAACTTTGATACAAAAGAACTCCATTGGTATTTGTCATTGTCATCTATTTTAAGCATGCTGCTTTTTTATTTTTTTTTTTCTCCGTTTTAGAAGCTGGGAGGGGGTCAGCAAGCTCAGGACCTGATCAGAAATGCTTCCTGCTGTGTTTGGCATCCCCAAAAAACACTGTTGTTCAAAAGCATAATGACTGTATAGAAATAAAGTAGTTTTCCATCAGAAACCACATTTCTAACTTCTTTACTTCATCTTACAGGTTTTGAGATTTACATAACAAGTAGCTCCCAGTGACAGCGCTGAGCTTTTAGGAGAGCCAGAGATTCTTCATCCAGCCTGCTGCAATGGGTCATTTCCCCATCATTCAAATAGTAATCGGTTTTATGTAAAACCAAACTGCCCAAGTAAGACACCCTGAACTTAATAATTGTCACATCCTGGGATGTTTTACAAGCTGTAACGGTCCCTTCGCAGAGCACATGGATGTAACCTCTGGGACGGAGAGCAGAGAGCTCTTTCACAGTACAATGGTGCTCTGAAGATCCAGCCAGGAAGCCAAGAAGAAACCACGTGCAATTAAAAGTGCAAGGAAGGCTTACGGAGGCAGATGCTAAGATGTGCCATTGCCAGGATGCTACAACTAAAAAAAAAAAAACCAGTTAAGCTAGAAGTGCTGTGTGGGCTCAGTGACCTTGCTGGATTGGGGCCTCACTTTTATATCTGCACCAGGAAAATCTGCAATGAACTTCACACCAAGCTCTAGAGGAGGAGGAATGTAGCATGCTCTGTACCCGCTCCCCCTTCCTGGTCTTAAAAAAGCAGGCAGCTGCCTAAATCAAACATCAAAACGACTGCATTTTTGTTCTCTGTGGCTTTATTACTATTCTACAACCTCCCTCCTTCATTTCCTCTCCTCAAAGATGGGTAATAGTGATGTTTCTCTCTCATCTTTCATGAGATATTCAATAATTGTCTGCTTGCCAGCTGCTGCGAGTTCCTCGATGAAAGATGCACAGAAGATAGAAGCACAACCATCTCCATCAGGCCTCATGAAGACTTGCTTAGGGGACATCTTTGTGATGTATACAGCTCACACAAAGGATTTCAGGCTAGGAAGAAGTCTGCCTCATGTCTTAGCCCATTTTATGAAAGTTTGTCTGCACCAGTGGTGCAGAAATACTGGGTGGATGCACTGAGCAGAAAGGTGATTTCCACCCTCCAGAGCGAGCTGGTTTCTAAGTCGCTAACTTCAGCCATAACTCATGACGCAACAGACTTCAATTTTTACAAATGGGGAAATAGAGGAAATTTGGCCTGAGGTCAGCTGCTCTAATGGAGGAGTTCTTGCCTTGCGGCACCTCATTCGTCCCTACTTTGTCAGTCACTTAATCATCATTTAATCCAAGGATACTCATTCATCTGGATTCTCACAGCCCTGCGGGGAGTCTTTCACAGTGTCATCAGAGATATTTAAAGCTGGGTGGCTGGCAAGGGCAGCTCAGAGGATGGCATCAATTGTCTGCATCAAGTTCCTTGACACTTACTTTGAAGAGCTCCCTTGCATCAGTGGAAAAAATAGAGTGCTAAATGGCCCTCATGAAGATGAAATGGCCCAAGAGCAGCACATTCATTCACTTAGATCATCAGGGCCATCTTGCTTGTGATCCTAAGCATAAGAGAGAGAAGTTAAATCTTTTCTGAAAACTTCTCTTAGAAGACCCAAACCAGATTTGCAGCCTCCGGAGATTTGTGCAGTGACAGATGCTTAAGAGATGATATTTAAATTTTTTAATAGCTCTAGTTGATCAGGTCAGTCCCTGTTTGATGACACAGACTGATGGTCATTTAAGTTGGGGTCGATTTTTCCTGAAGCTTCTGGTGCCAACCAGTCATTATAAAATGAGGTAATTATGAAGCAGATCCATTAACCCACAACCAGGTTCAGGTCTCTCCAATACATTGCCCAGGCTTTCACATCTTTAGAGGCTCTGGAGTGGGATAGAGATAACTTGTTTGGATGTTGTTCTGCTCATGATCTTTGTTTCAAATGAGAAAAAAGCCAATCACAGCGTTCAGATTTATACAGAATAGATTGAATGCTACTATAAAAATTGACAAGTTGAAAACATAATAGTGCAAACCGCAAAAGAAGAAACAGGGACAAATCTGATCGTTATCCTGTAAGAGTAATCATCCTAAAAATTGTGGAGATATATTCATGTTGCTAAGGCTCTTCTCAGACACTGAGCCAGTCCCTCATCTATAACCAAGAGAGCAATTTTAGAATTCAGCAAGATCAATCCCAAAGCATTGGTGAAGTGCGAGAAAAGACTTTCCTGGAAGAGAGTGGATTGAAATTTCCAGACGCTCAATGGCACCAGTTACACATGAAATAGCTGGGGCCAGATTCTCCTTCATGGTGCCACAGGTGCTGAGCAACAGAAACAAACCTCACACACAGAAGGACATGAACTATGTTAGCCTATACTTACACATTTGGAGCTTTTCCTCTCTTTTCCTCAGCAAAAATGCTGTCGTGAGATGTTCCTAGAAGCACCTATTCACAGTCATAAGAACAGGGTAGGACATACTTGCAACAAAGGATGACTGCAACAATCTTCTACTTGCTCCAAAAGGGTCAAGAACGAGCTGCAAAATTGGCATGCTGTTTGGAGACCTAAAAAGCAAACAGGGCTATTGCAAATCATGCTGGGGTCCAGGACAAAGTCATCCAGATATGTGCTCTGGCCACACTCTCAGTCTCAAGGAGCCAATTAAAAGGTCTGAAAAATAATCAGGACTTGGAGTCTATGTATATTTTTGGTTCAGAGCGGTGCAAAAGGGACGGTTTAAAGGACTTTGTGGAATGAGGGTCTAGAAAGCCTTATTTAGAGGTACAAAGGATTCGTCTATGGGACAGTAATTATTCTTCAGTAAAGGACATGCATTTGAAATTACTAGGGTTCAAAATATTTCATTATTCCTCCGGCACCCCATTTGCAGTGATATCATTTCAAAGTGATGGATTCAAATTTACACAAGCGATGCTAGAATAGGACAGAGAAAATACTTTCTATGTTTTACGAGCATAGAGAGTCATAAATTTTGAGTGAAAAAAGTCATTACAAAGAGAGAAAAATATTTTAGCTGTCAATCTGGCTCTCTTTGTTGCTGAGGGAATAACTCGGCAGGATACAGGAGCCCTGCAGACCCAGCTATCCTTGCCGGCCACTCTGCTGCCTGTGCACCAGTCTGTGACAACAGGGAAGGACAAAGGTAGGCACAGCAAGCTGTGGGACAGGAGGGCCCATCTCTTCGCACTGTACAAATGTGACACCCTTCTACACAGTTCTGTTTAATATTTTCCCATTTTAAGAGCTTCACCAATGATCTGGGCGAGGGGATCAAGGGCACCCCTCAGCAAGCTGGGCAGGAGTGTTGGTCTGTTTGAGGATAGGAATACTCGACAAATGCATCTGGATGGGTTGGATCGATGGGTCGAGGCCAATTGTCTGAGGTTCAACAAGGCCAAGTGCCAGGTCCTGCCTCTGGGTAACAATCTCACACAGCGCTGCAGGCTTGGGGAGGGGTGGCTGGAGTGCTGCCCAGCAGAAAAGGACATGGGAGCGTTGGCTGACAGCAGCTGAACATGAGCCAGTGGTGTGCCCAGGTGGCCAAGAAGGCCAACAGCATCCTGGCTTGTGTCAAAAACAGGTTTAGATTGGATATTAGGAAAAGTTTCTTCACAGAAGGGGTTGTCCAGCACTGGAACAGGCTGTCCAGGGAAGTCGTGGAGTCTCCATCCCTGGAGGTATTTAAAAGCTGTGTAGTTGTGGTGCTTTGGGACATGGTTTAGTAGTGGACCTGGCGTTGCTAAGTTAACAACTAGACTTGATCTTAAAGATCTTTCCCAACCTGAATGATTCTATGATTCACACCCTTGAACTGAATATGGACCCATGAGAAATCAGTGGGACATCTGCCAGCAACTGCACCAACCAAGCCAGTCCCGAGGTGGGAATTCTGTATTGCAGCATGGTTAAAAGATGTTAGGACTTACTTCAAGGCAGCAACAAGACTGTTAAGGACCTACCACCTGCTGCAAATTCCTAAAACCTAAATACAAATCTCTGCTTTTCCCACAGGTGAAAGGAAAGGCCCTTTCCAAAGACACGTGTGACTCACCTGAAAATGCAGCCATGCAGCACATTACAAGGGGCCACATCCAGCATCCTATGCCAAGAGACTACAGTGAGGATGAACAGACCGAAAACCCTCTTCTGTACATGGGAGGAACATTTTTTTGAGCTGGGAAAGAGAAGGTTCACTGGGATGTCCCTCACTTTCCTATCACACTCTCATTTTTGTGTGGAATTTGACACAAAGTTCTCGGAGCTCTAGGTCGCCAGCAAAACGTGCCCAGAGCCTCATGTTACAGGAACAGCAGCGTCACACAATTCTAGAGCCTAGACCATTGTAACACCCTTAGAAGGACTGAGTAAAGGGAAGGAAGAATAATTAGATTTGAACCAGAATTTAATCCATCTGTCAGTCATGCAAACCAGCCCAAATCAGTTGGGGTTTACATCTCCCTTTTGGAGCAAGAAGCATCGAAGCATTAACATAAAACAACTGCAGTTTGCAGGATCACATGGCTAAGAATGTGTTGCCTCTCAAAAAAAAAAAAAAGTCTCAAAACAGCATTAGCCTCGCTATTAAAGCAACATAGAAAACATGATCCCACCTCAGCAAGAAAAGAGTAGCTATTTACTCCTAATGATTTCATTCCAAGAAAACTAGTTTGAATATACGCTTAATGTTTTAGACAGCTTTTCCTATGCCTGTTAAGCACTTCTGCTTGAAGCAAATGTAATCATAATTTAATTTTATATATACACCAACAAAATGCAAATTACAAGAGCAATAGTCTGCAGTCTTCATCCTTTATCTCATCTGTATCCCAGTCTCCCCACTCGCAAACTATGCGTGTCTACTCATGGATTCTTTTTTTTTTTTTTTGCAAGCATGCAGCCAAATAACTTATGCCACATTGTATTTCTTTCCTCCAATATAAATAACATTCACTTAACAGTGAATGCATTAGAGATCTACGTTTGCTTTAAGTTGTCATTTCCAGAAATATTCTTCTTTCGGCTAGAAGTTTTCCATTCTTGGTCTCAGCTGAAAGGCAATCTTTCTCCCCACTTATTTCCATCCTTTCAGTATATCCTGCACTTATTTTTAATTCTAAAGTAGCAGCAATATCTCCCAATAAGAAATGCTGTGCCAGCACAGATTTCTTCCCAACCTGTAGCTATGGCTTAATGTGGAGACTATTTATAACCCACCTGACAAACAGTTAATTTTTATGAGCAGGTCAGTAGCATTAAAGCCAGCCTTTCACTGTAACCGGTGAAAAAACACCAGTAAGGTAGAGGAGCAGAAGATAGCCCCAAAAATCCCAAGATTTTCACCTCGTGGCAGCTGGCAAAGCAAGGAAGTGACCACTGCCCAGGGAAAAAAGAAAAAAAAAAAGAAAAATCACACATATTATATATAATATATATTTCAATAGCTTAGCCTTGTTTCCCCAAATGAATATAAAGCAGGTGGGGGTGACAAGGAGGGGAAATTTTTAAAGCCACTCTATTCACAGACGAATCTCCCCTGCTTCATGTTGCTCGCAGGGGAGCCTCAGCCAATGCCGCTGTGTTATGCCACACAACCTGTCCATTTTTGCCCTGTTGAAACAAAAAAGGCTCACAGTGGCCTTTGGGACCCAGGGCATGATCCCATCCACACTAGCTCTGGCCCAAATGGGACTCTGGGAGGCTCTGTCACCAGCCAGCTCGCAGCTCCCGCCCAGGGGTAGAACCCAGGATTGAATGGTGGAAGAGGTGGAAAGAGGGCAAGGTCTTCTCTGACATTATTTACTTGTTCTTTTTAAAGGGCATTTAGTTCAGAGAATTTTCAGTTTGGGCAACTGAAATGAAACCAGTTTCAAAGAGAAGGAAGATTTATTTTTTTTTTTCCAAAGTTTCCACACAAGTCCTTTCTTACTCTTTACCTCCACAGCTGAAACAATTCAACACAAGCACCAACTGCTTCTGTCAGCTTAAACAAACATGATAAATCCTCCCCATCACACAAAGACACACTCTGCTTATGATTGTTTTTCCTTTGCTCCTCTTGGAAGGAGTACACAATCTAGGCCAGCAGCTTCATCCACTTCCCAGTCCTAAAAATAAAGTGTTTGTTCCTTGCCCCTTTTCCTTTACAAGATCTCATATGTTAAATATTCAAACAATCCACATATAGAAAACTGATTCATCTCAATTATTCTTGGACATTTTCCTCCTAAAGTACATATACACCAAGTAAAGAAATAATACCCCTAAGGTTTTTTCCTGCACAGTACAACTTGAAAAAATCACTTTTCACTAACAGATGGCAAACAGGGCTAAATGATGGGATGAGTGGTAGAAGGTTTCAGATGAGCATTCAGTACAAGTTGCATAAACTGTCATCTTTAAGCTAAAATGTCCACTAAGACGTTCTTTACCACCATCACCTACATGATTTTTTTCTTCCTGTACGCATCTGCACATCATGAGACAAGAAGGACATGAAGTTGCCAACAGACTTAAAGCCAAACACTCCCACCTTTTTCTATTGTTTATAGTTTTCTACTTTTAGGTGATGTTTTCTAGGTGTCTAAGTGTTCTTCGGTAACCAATGGAGTGGCAGGGCTCCTTTCTGAATCAAGGAGGACCGTAAGAATACTCCAGTGACTTTATGAAAAGCCCTAGATATCTTTCGTTTTGGATTGGTGCCCTGAAACTTAACAAGGAACAAGCCCATATACAAGCGGAACAAGCCTACCACTGTTCCCAAAAACATGCTTTGAAAGCATTAAGTGAAAATTAATGGTCAGTTTTGTTTTTCCTACTCCTATACCTCCCTTCCTGCTGTAAAATAACAAACACCAAAATCTATCTTACAGGAGTGTTGTGAAAATGAATTAATCTTTGCATGAAGCACTCTTACTACAGCAACAAGGTCCATTAGAAATCGCCTAGAAGGAAATGAAGATTCTCATCTCCAGCCCAGGGTTTGAATAGCAAGCTGGAAATAAGACCCAGGGCCGCACACTGAACAATAAAGATGGAAAATGAGATTAGCACGAGCCCTTCTGCAGCCTCAAACAAAGCTGGAGTCCAGCGGAGAAACACAGAGATGATCAAAGACCAGCACGGTGCAGACACGCTGCCAGACAGAGTTAATTCCAACATTGCCCCATTTCTGACAAATATCTAACTGAGCAGAAAATGGTCTGGGGGCACCGTGCCTGCTTTGTGACAGGACAAGTCAGTCTGGAGATGAACCAGACCCCTGGTGGGGTACCCCTGCTCCAAGGACCACAGCATCAGTATGCAGCCCTAAAATTAGCCAAAGCAGGTTCAGCTTCTGCAGGCTGGGCCATCACTCCCTGCCGGCAAGCACAGAGCCACGGGGATACTCATTAGCAGGGAAGGCATTTCGGCAAAAAACGGCATCTTTAAGGATGCTCTGACTGTCTGCTGGCCCCCACCTGCCCAGGAACTGAATGTCACAGCAACATGAGAGAAATTTTTCTGATGGATAATTTTTGTCAAATTCTTCCCCCCTCCACACCCCCTACATTTAAGTCAACCACGACACTGCAGTAGCTCCAGCCAAGTTTGCCAAAACGTTTCCTTGAAGGAAAGGAACAAGGAGAACGTTTTGTATGTCAACACTGTTAAATTGAAACGTTTGGAGTTTGGTCTTTTCTACTCAGAAGGATGTTATGTTTTAATTTCCTAAATAAAACTGAAGTCAAGAATATTAAAAGCCCAAACAATTTTCTTAATCCAGATTAGATAAGAACATTACTCTTAATTTTAACCATCTTCCTGTTTTAACTTGCTTTTCATCACAAGCTTGGGTCTTTCAGTGCTTGTTCATGGCATAAAACAATTTTCTTGATTTTTTCAGAGTTAAAAGCAAGCTGAAATAAAAGTTACCTGCATGACCAAAGCAGTTGTGCCACATACATTTCCATACTTATCAGGTAGCTAAATTTAACTGCTTAATTATAGGGGAGAAGAGGAGAATGGTAAGAAAGGCTGCACCTGGCAGCAACCAACCATCTCTCCTTGCTTTGGGAGCAGCGCTGGAGCCCTCTGAATAGTCTGTTCATCCCTTCATTTACCTGTTCAATGCTGGAACAGGATGTCAGATCTCCACTTGGACATTTTGTCCCCATCTTAAATTTACATCTGAAGAACTACAATAAGTCTTAAAAAAAAAAAAAACCAGATAGGTTTAATTACTTTTATCCATGCTTAAGAGGCATTTTCAAGCAAAGCCAGGGTTCCTGGAATTTCAGCCCCAGTGCCAGGAAGAGAATGAACAGCAAGAGACAGGCTGAAAGATAAAAATAAAAATAAATAAAAAAATCCCCAGCTCCCAGGTATTTGCCTGAAACATCACTCTTTTTCTCTTTTCCAAGAGCAGTGCACTGTTAGCCTGGCCAGGGCTGGTCTTGAGCAACTCCCTTTCTATCGCTCTGTTACAGGGTTAGGCTCATATCAAGCTCATAGATTTAATGATGCTCCTCACACACAGACTTGGAGCCAGATGAGGTGGGAAGTGGTGAGAGGTGGTTTAATCAAAGCACAAGGGAAGAGAACCTGCATCCCCCACAGACTGCAGGAGCCGGCTGCCCAACGTCTGAGGTTCAGCATCCCCCAGCCTCAAGGGGCAAAAGCAAAGCCCAAACATCCCGGTAGTCACTTCCATTGTCACCTTCTCAGGGACTGCAGCAGCTGTTGGATGCTGAGCTCCAGTCGATCTGCAGGCACTGGTGCCAAGGGAGGGGAAGGAGCCCAAGGAGCTCACATGCCATCTGAGATTTCAGCCCTGAGGTGTGAAGGGTGATAGCAGGCTGACGGAAGCCCTTGCACAGGACGCAGCTCTGTGGAAGGGACCAGATCAGCAGTTTTCTACCTGTCGCCCTGCGTCAATGCTTCAGCAAAGGCGAGAGACGGCTCTTTTTAGCTGCACCTTGAAAGTCCTTCGACTGAGGCACACATCGAAACCATGTGAATCCTCACCTCATTTTTGCCAGTGTTTTAACACTTTTATTGGTTGTTTTGGTTTTGCTCAAGTCCCTCATTCTTAAAGAGGAAAGCAGATGCAATCACTAACAGCCACAAGTGTCTTAAGGACAAGGGGCAGAACTCAAGACTTGTAGGCTCTCCCTGCACCTCACAGACACGCTGCCTGACACTTGGCCACCACCATCACAGGACTCTGCCTCACGGCTGAGTCCCTCAAACCACTTACCTGCAGCTGAGTTGCCCACACACCATTTGGAAACACAGGCACGAGGCAGCTGGATTTCACAGATCTCTTCCCTTCCTACAAACACTCCTGCAAAAAGAGCTAGGAGTCTCAAAATAAAGTGCCCAACATGGGCATACACCAAGGCCTTGTCTCTGTCCTGGCACAGATGCCCTGTGCCTCTCCCACATTTTCTTCGCCCCAAGTCACTGTGGCTGCTGCACACTCCTTCCCAGCCCCACCTCAACTCATCCATTTAGTGCTATGAAGCTCCAGGTTAAAAAATAAATACATAAATAAATAAATTTTTCCCCAGCATATTTCCTGCAATCAGTCACGCTGTTATTTCATGGATGGGGCCAAATGATGCAGTCTGTGCTGGCCATCATGCAGTAAAGCAGATCTTCATTGACCCAGGCTGGTGTCCAGCCACTGGATAGCCCTTCTGCTGGAGTCCAGAGCAAGAACACAGACTATTTGTCACACGATGATATAAGCTTATGGACACACTGCAATGTCAGCAGCAAGGAGTACCAGACATCCCTAAGGTGGAAGATATCTGCTGTGCAGTCAGAATTGGATGAGCAAGGCCTGAAGGAGCTCCTAGAGCTGACAGTGATGCTGGGGCAATTTTAAGCAAACAGGTCAACTGGATCATTAGGGCATCACCTATAATAGGACAAGAGAATTACTCCTGGCCCCACTGGTAGTGGGTTTACACCACGGTGCATCTTCCTGAACAGCTTGGCCAGCTTCTGCAGAGCTGACCAGAACAAAGATCAGGTTTGGTCCATACATATGGCTGGGAAGATCAAGAAGAGTGAATGTCTGCAGCACTGTTTTGCAAAGTCACTCGTCTTGATCCTATCCATATTTCGGAACATCTCCAACTGAGCCCCATTACTGTAATTGATTTTTAATGGCATTCTCAAAGAAATGATGTGAAGATTTTAACAGGCTATTAGACAGAAATTAAGCCTCACCCAAAACTTCATCTCTACAAAGAAAGGTTTCAAAAGATGCAGGGGGTTTCCTGCTAATGGGCAAGGAGGGACTACAGTGACCTGGAGAAAAGCGAAACTAATCCCCCATATTCCACCCCACACGGCATTGATCCTACCACAGCTAGAGACCTGAGGTTTGTAATTATAAGGAAAGGTTTTCTCATTCTTCCCACACAAGCAAGACCAGAGGGCAGCCCTAGAGGGATCAGAAGGAAAAATACTCTCTGATGAGCTGGAGGTATTCAAGGTTTCAAAAAGAAGAAAAATAAAATATATGTTCTGCTTGTTTTTGTCTCTGGGCCCCTTCATGCCAAGCAGGCATTGGCTGATTTCTCACATCAGGTCTTTGAAACCCAAAGAGCTGGACCTGGCGAGTGGTTACAGTCGATGACTTCAGCAGTGCTGGCTTCCCTGGTTACGCTTGCCCTGCAGTAAACCATTACAGCCTCTGTCTTTCTCCTTGGAGAGAGGAACCAGGCAAGGACTTCCAAGCTTTCCCTTTTATTCATCCCCTGTACACACCATGAGCCATATCTTTTCAAAATCTACCCACAGTTCAAAGCATTTAAAGCCAGGACATTATCCTAAAGACTGACTTTGCCATGGGTGACATTCCTCTCTCTCCAGTCAGTCACTTCTGCTCCAGCAAAAGTGGAGCCATTTTTTTTTTTTTTATTCCCTAGCAAATCAGTGACAATACTTCTGGACACTTTCACTCAAAGCATGTCACCTCCCCCAAAGGTCCAATCTTTCCTCAGGTTAAAATCTGACAGACACCCACATTTGCAATTTCCCCTGTGTGGCACGCCAGCGTTTTAACACATTCCCCGTGGTACACGAACACTAAGCTCCGTGCAAGATTCTCCCACTCACTGTGAGTGAGCATCTGCATTTCTAGAAGATTATGCTGTTACCATCTATTTTACTTCTGATTCAAGTTCTCCACACTTGATTTCAACATTTTTTAAGATTTATTTTTACTTCTTTTGAGACATTTTAAACTCACTTTTCAGTACTGTCAACCAGCCTTTCTCACTAGTGCATTACAAATTTAGGTACCATCATTATCTCCATTTTTAAAAAGCTGGAAATGTGGACACAAAAGAGAAAAGTATTGGCCAGTAAGGGATTTTAGGCCACTGACACAAGCAGCAAAGAAACACAGGATACCCAAAAACCCATTCCAATCAAAACTGCTAGGCAAGAGAACTGAAACTGCATTATCCTGAATCTGTCTCAGACCCAGCATTAACTGCTGCTATAGACTCATGTTCTTTCATGCCTTCCAATTAAAGCAAGGAAATTGGATCACGCTGAGCTTCCTTTGTCCTTTTCACCTCTTGTGAAAGTCAGGGGTTACCATAATTTTATACCTGTTATAATTAGCTTTAATGTTGTAACCTGAGAGAGGAAAAAAAAAAAATTTAGTGTTCTTTTAATAATAGACTTAGTGAATCATGGAGTTGTCTTGTCTTTTCCACAACTGGTAGCCAAGTGAGGTATTTCCAAATCTTCTTGCGCTGTACCTAGCCAATCCAAGTTATTCACTACTATAGAAAAAGAAATTTAAACTGCACAAGTCACTCAGGATTGCCCCACCAAGTCCAGGATAGGAGATATAAGTTTGATCACAGGACTCTAGGAATTTGTGGTGCTTCTGCCCAGAAAGTGGGTAAACAAGGCTGGTATTTATCATCAGAAGGCAAGAAAGGTGTTTTGGTGGTTTTTTTTTTTTTCATGTCGACACATGTTTCTTAGTGTGGAGATAATCTGCATAGATCAGGAATGAGGATACAGACCTTACCAGCTTTTGGAGTGATACAACATCACTTTCTTGGAGCATATCTTTATGAGCTTTTGAAAATAATGGGATTAAAAAGACATTTAAAGACTTCAGTATTTCTCTGTAGCCACAGCACCCAGGATACAGTGGTTCATGTCTTTACCAAGCCAAGTCTTGAGGCTTTCATCTCATCTTTTTCCCTAGGCCGCCTTCTGATGACCATCAGGAGAGGTGCTGCCCATCTCCCACTAAATGCACCAGTCAAAACTGTTTATTTCTTCACAGTGCAGGAACGGCTCGCTGCCACTTTACACAACTTTTGGCTTCTACCCTTCACCCAGCACTGGAGGCCAGAAAAGCAGCAGAGATTTGTGTTTTGCGTTGGGAGGGAGGTTTGTTAACACTCCTACCCAGCATGAGAGCTTTGATGCCCAACTTCTGGCAGCTGAATATGTTCATTTAGGCCAGGGCCACCCTCTGACAAGAAAATTTCACCTGCCAGAATCTTCTTCCATGTTCCAAATCCTGCAAAGGCTGGAGACTGCAGCTGAGGAGGCCCTCTTCTCCCAAAGCAAGGTCAAGGTGATGTTCCACAGGAACACTTCTGCAGCACCTGGCCTGATGGTGCCAAACTTCAGTCCTCTACAGAACCGAAGCCCCTTTATCAAAGTGGCATCTACATTATTAGAAACCATTTTGGATTCATTTTAAGCAAGTGACAGTTTCCAAACCCAGATCATTCCCTGGAGTTTAGGCTTGCAGGTTTTATGGGCACACTTAACACAGCACCAGAGCATTGAAGTTTCTCTCTAAGCTGGAGCACAGCTAGCAAAGAGACATTTGCTCTTTAAATCAGACATTAAGTGATGGAATGCCACTACTCCTATTGATATTGTTTCATGTATAAAAAGACAAGGTTTAGTCTTGCCATATCCTGCTGTATTTCACGGGTCATGCTGTAACAGACTAGACTGCTGCTCCAGAGTCATGTCTCCGGCATGATTCAGAACAAATTACAAGATAAAGACAAGGACAATTATGAAACAGCCTGTTCACATTTCCACCTAACTTATTTCAGGGAGCACTAGGAAAAGGGCCTAATCATCCTCCTTCAAAAATCCATTTCCTCTCTGGTGAATCTGCAGATGATCTCTAGGCTCCTTTTGTGTCAAGACCCAAAAGAGACTATTTCAGCTGAAGCGAGTTCTTGTGATGAGTTCCATGAGTTAATTACATTTCCATTAGTAAAGAAGTTCTAAAACATCAATTTCTTTACTGATGCTTTTTTAATCTTGCCAAAATAGATAGGGAAACATGATTTCCTCTCCTTTTTTCTTTATCTATCTCACCCTTATGAGACTTTCTTCTTAATTTTAACTCTCTCAGTCTTTTCATTTCTCCTTAAACAGACATCTCTTCAACCCTTTAATCATTTTCACAGCCTTCTTCCTAAGCTCTCAGGCCCAAACTTTATTCAAGGATGCTGGTTCAGGATGTCTGAGATGAGGAACTAAGCCAAAAGATAGTTCAATCATTCCATCTTCCTTTTTTTTAAAACTGGAAAATAAGCTGAGAGTTCCAATTTAAGTTCTTTCAAGTCTTCTTTGAGCCAGAACCAAGCTACATCCAGCTAAGTATTTCTGGTTATCAGTTCAGTTTGAGAGCTCTTTAGCATAGGGACATTTTGTAGCTGAAAAAGCTTCAGTCTCCTCCAAGCAGCTCATTTCTGTCCTTCTCTCCTTTACTTCTACATCACCCCATGGACCATCAACATGCTCCTAAACTCGAGTCTAACACTGGGTATTTCCTCTTTTGCAGACCCTTATAGGAAATTTTTACATGTTTAATGAGGTGAAAGAGGAGAACCAACTACAGCCTCTGTCCAGAAACATCCGTTAGGAACAACCTTCACAGCATCTACAAGCAAGATTTATGTCATAGATGTGACACAGAAAGCAGCCCTCTCACTTTTTGGGAGCCCCAAGTACAATTTCTATTCCCAGGGAAGAACAGCACCGCTCTGATCTCTACCTCTGGTCTTTTCCTTGCTTAAATCTTACACAGCCCAACACAAACTGACTTGAACTGAGCCAAGAGTTGAACCCATTATTGACTAAAACCTGGGGTTTAGCTCAGGAATGACCTGAACTTCTTGCTCCAGAGGGATGCTTTTAAAAGTCTACAGCTGATCACGAGAACCACCTACATGTACACACCCACCCCTGTAGCCACTCTTGAAACCAAGACATCTTTCTCCTCCAGCACTGACAGCATAAGAATATCCACAAGAAAAACACAACCTGTTTCCTCAGTATTCCACTAAGCAAATTAGTTAATTTCATTTATAATGAAAAAAACAATTAAAAGTTGTTTTCCTGACCACCACCAGCATCCAGGAAAATGGAGGAGACAAAGGCTTATGTGTGTTGTCAGCCATTGATTTAGGTAGTGCTGACCATGCCAGGAAGGAGAGATTCCTCATACGTGTTTGAAGAGCATTGTTTAGGTGGCCACGTTCCTTTGTGAGGATCCAAAATTTTTTAAAACCCTCTAGGTGACATTACAGTTGACACGGTGCCATGCATAGGAAGCAGGACTTCTTTCTCAGCCTGTGCTGCCAGGTTTCCCGATGGCATAGAAGTGGCCTTCCCAGTAGCCAGGATTTCACACACTGTACCCTCTGCCCATGCACCCTGCAGACACTGGTTTCACTGAACTCATTCACAAAGGATCTCTTTCCCTCTGTGCCAGTTTAGTCAGATCCTTAGGCACAAAGAAGATCCAACATAGTAGAAGTTAAGCAAAGAGCCTAACCTTGATGTCCAACAGCATCTCCAGGTACCCAAATGCCAGGTGTTGACCCTAGATCTTGGGTTACCTTATACAGAGACCTGGAGCCACTCACTCTCCTGGTTCCAGCTCTGAAGCCTTGCCCTGACCAGCATGTCCCATGCACCTTATTAGTGGTTCAGCAAGAACAAAATAGAAGACAAGTCTTCCACCATTTCCCTGATGTTTTCAGATAGCCCAGCATGTAACAGTCCAAAAGCACCCAAAACCTTTAAGGCAAGATGTAAACCCAAGCACGGGTGTGCAAATGTGATACTGTTGCCCCTGGCACTCAGGATTAGGTTACAATTAAAATGAGGCTGATTTTCTAAATAACCTTGTTTCTTCAGCAGTCTCAGACAGGTTCTTACCACCTCTGGTGAGCAGGCACTTTGCCGTCCAAAGCTGGCCACTTGGGAACTGGGACACAGCAGCACAGGCAACATTTGAGAAACAGGAGTCTGAGAAATCCTTCACACTCCCCCTCAGCTCATCACGAGAGAGCACTCAACGCCACACAGAGAACTTGGGTGTTGGGGGGATGTTTTTAAACTGGGAAGCATTAATAAAATGAACAGTATAGCACTTCATAGCTGCAACTTTATCTGTTGCTTTCATTTTGAATTCCTAATATTCATATCCAGCTATAATAACAGCTGGGTATGCTATGTTTGCCACCTATCAAGAAGAGCAAACAGTCAAGCAGATACATAGACTACATGATTGCTAGGACAGGATCAGGTACTAGGAGCAGATCACAAGGTCCAGAGTACCCTTCGACCTGCCGTCTCTATGGCTGTTTTTGCCCGGTACAGCTGGTCCCCTCTCAAGAGAAAGTATTCTCCTGCTCCGTTTGAGAGCCATAAAAAGCTTAAAATGCAGTCTGGACTCTGGACTAATGATTCTGCCTGGCTTTAATAAAGCCCTGGCTGTGATAAGAAAATGCACCTCCCTTCCACTTGGGATGGCCACTTTTGCTGTACAGCTGCCCTACCATAAGCACCCTCAGATGGTGTTTGTCACTGCCCTGTCAACAAAAAGCTTCAAAGAAGCATAAATAGGCACAACACATGGGAAGCAGCACTAGAAAAAAATTTGTTTCCTCTTGCTTTGGAGAAAAGCTATTTGTCCATGCCTCAACTTTCCGGCACCTTCCTGTGCCGTACCATCATTTATCAGTCCACGTACCAGGTATTCAATACCTTGCAGTCACTTCTAATAAAGTCAGAGAGAAGCACGTCAATCTCATTATCTATTTGTCCTTGAGAAGTATTCTGGCCTGAAATGTTCAGTTTGCCACAACCAGAGCAGAGCTGTGCTTCAAGGATAACTTCTGCCAGGGAGGGCCTGTCCCCACCTGCAGGTCCCCTGGAGGCCTGTGACCATCTGTAGCCTTCCTCTAAGCACAGCCCTGAGTCCTCCTCTGCTCAGGAAAGTCTCCTTCTAATTTAGCAGCCAGCCACACAATCACACGCCCACCTGCTTAACTCAACCTGCGTCTACCCACCCCCACCAGAATCAGTGCACAAAAGCCACTATAAGTAACAAAAAAGAGACACGAGCCCTAATTAACACTCCAACAGGCTCAGCATGGCTTGGGACTCCCTTTGCTAGGTGAAACAAGCCCAGAGGGAAAGCAAGCTCCAGTCCCAAGGAACCTGCTGCCCTGCTGGGCAAAACTGGCTGGAAAGATGCATAAAAGCAATCAGGGAAAGTTTTTGATTGTTCAAACCTAGACTTCATACACTCTCTTCCCTTCCCATTACTAACCACTCATTTTCTCTGCCTGAAAGCAAACCAAAAATGAGTTACTTGCCTGCCTCCCTTACTGCCCCCATACACCAGCTAGATCACCAGTTACCACTTTGCATTTAGGAAAATACGTAAATCTCCTTTGCCATGTCCAATTTTATCTGACTTAATTTCGGAAGGTAGCCTTCGCTCTTCTGTGCCAGCAAGCACCCATCCATCACTGGAGCATAAAAGAAATTGAAAACAAGGATTGGCTCCATTAAAATCTGTAGAGGCTTTGCTCTTCGCATGACTCATGCACAATGTTAATAGCAATCAGCCTTAGTCCATCGCCACCCGTGCTGCATAACCATAGAGAGGCTTACTCGTTTTCCTTGTGGCAACTAATCTAGATGAAGCTCGTCCCCCTTAAAGTATCCATTTTCCCAGCTTCTGTTGCTGCTCGGCTTTGCTTTCTAGTACAAAAGTACCAAAAGTTCCATGTTGAAAAAGCAGTGAGAAATCTGCATTTCCCTTCTCCTAGCCCCTTTATTCCCTAGGAGTCTAGAAGTAAAGCTTATAAATATAGCACCGAGCATACTGCCTAAAGTCATGCTGGCAGGGCATCCAAGTGATTTCATTTCAGTTTTGTTTTTCAGTTTATTGTGTTCTATGGTTAATTGCAGGCACCAAGATTGAAGTGTTTAGGGGAGTACACAAGAGTCACATAGGACCTCAGAATTCAGATGTCTTAGTCTAAGAGCTTCTGAATGCACAGGAACACACATGGAAAGAAAAAATGCTAGAGACTACAGGCATCTATATATATTTTACAGTTTTAAGAATCCCAGTCCTTTATCAAACACCCACTTCTCAAATATTTTCATAATGTCATCCACACTTTGCCTAGGAGGTACGTCCACATAAAATTTAGAGGCCAGAAGTCCACAGCCTGCTGCACAGACCAGGCTGGATGGTTCCTATGCCTCCCCCTTTGACAGTCGTCACTGCAACCAAGGCTGCTGCTGCTCCTCATACGCTGCACCAGGAATAGCATCTCAGACTGCCCACATACAGATGATCCTGGTAACCAGCAAAGCTAACATCAAGGATGAACAGGTCTTTATTATGCTACTAAACGAGTTACCTTCCAAACTGTTAACATTACCAGGAGCACATTTCTCAGTCATCCAGACAATCAAGATAATTCTAGCTTTTGTAATTTGTTCCTGACAGCCTAAGACATCACTAACAGCACAGAGACTTTGTGCACATCATTTGGCAGCTCCAGGCCTGGCACACGCTGTCTCTGCCAGTCCCACCCAGAGATCCAGGCAGCTGATCCAACTGGCTCAAGAAGCTACCAGGATTCTTTGTGAGTGCTTAATCCAGGCTGATCAAAAGCCAAAAAAAAACAAAAACAAAAAAAAAACACAAAACTCTGCTCATAGAGGACAGAGCACGATCCTTTTGAGTGCTCCACTTATTTATGCCAGGTTGTGGTCACTGCCTCCAAGAGGATGCGGGAGAACTAGGAAAGGACCATAGCAACAGCATAGGTCAGTGGTGCAGAGGAAAGCTCTCGGGTCAAGGGAGATTCAGCAACATAAATCTCTGACCAGAGAAATGCTAGAGATTCATAAAGTTACAAGCATGTAGAAAAAGGGATGATTATTCTCCAAATCTCACTATACAAAATCTAGAAGGCACCAATGGAAATCTCAGGCAGCCAGTGATTAAAAAAAGGGATAAACAGCACCTTTTCTTGTGGTATGTAACTATGTTCTTGTGGTAAACCATGACACCCATTAACCAGGATATGATGAAGTCAAAAGCACAAACAGGCTCTGAAACACAACCAAAGATGACAGTCCTCTTTGATCTCACATTTTAAAAGCCACCAGATCAATATTTTTTTTTTTCTCAAAAATCCCTAGACATCTGAATTTGGAAAACTAGAAAGGTAAGGATGATTTGATCCTTCATTCTTCCCCCTAGCAGCCACCCTATTACACCAGCTCCAGGTGGAGAGGGTGTCTGTAGTTTAACCCAGTACCAGCAGTTCTTTGGGCTATTGTACCCAAAGCCCAGGCACCAGGGAAGTCTTCCCATGAACTCCACCAAGTGCAGGTCTGAACCCTCAAGGTCCTGAATCTAGGCTCAGACCTCCATCCTCCACCATGCGAGGGGTTTTTGCACGTGGGGAAGACTCTTTTTCCCCGCCAAGACATCTGATGTTTTCACCCCAAGACAGGTTGCAGCAACACAGTAAGAAGTCCCTTTGCTCTTGCCTTGGGCAGAGTGCCTTAAGATCATATAGTCCCAGGCCAGCTGAGAAATTGTGTTTGTGTGATTTAAAGCTCTTAATGGGTGATGTCATCACTGGAGCAAATACAATCCCATAAAAACGTGAAAATAAAACGAGCAGGAACTCTAAAATATACATGAGTCTCTAAAACAATAGCAACAGGCACATCACAGCAGGGCAGCTTTCCTCGATACTCATCTACAACTGGAGGGGGTTACAAGAAATAACTAAAAAAAATAACAGAGAAAAAAAATCTTCTGAGGAGCAGCAATCTATTATTTTCCCAGGCCTTTATTAACAGCAAACCAGCAGGCTTCCTTGAAAGTAAATGAGAAAGAGGCACCACAGTGTTGCTGTGAAAAGAAACTGAGGGAGTGTTTTCTGGAAAAACAAACCAAGTCATTTTGGGCCACTATCTGTTAGACTCCAGTTCAGCTCAATAGGATATCGATCCTGGCTGCATATATAACACAGCTCTGGTTCATTTTCTGATTAACAAGTTCTACTGTCTGATTTTGACAAACAAAATGCCCATCATTGCAGGTAAATTTTAAACAGATATAGATTGATCAATAATGGCGTTGAGTAGCAGAAAAGTGGGATGAAAAAAAAAAAGAGTAGAAAGGGTTACTGCATGATCACTGTAGCGTTTACATAAGGGTAAGTTCAATAAATTCAGAGCCTTCCCCCACAGCCTCCTCCAAAACACACCCAGACACTAGCTGGCCTTCTTCCTATGGAAACAGCTAACAAGAGCAAAGCTGCTCTTTGCTTTTATGGGTTTTAGCTAAAAGCTGAAAATGAGATCATATGGTCTCACATTCTCCATTTACCTTAATAAAAATGTGCACTCAACAGGATTAGCAGGTGTACAGCCCTGCATGTGGTATCATGAAATCCATTTTCATGATCTTTCATGTTTACATAGAAAGGGGGGAAAAAAAAAAAGAAAGAGAAATCAAAATCCCTCCATAATATTGAAGATCAATGTGAAACTGAGCTCGGGAACTGAACGCCGATCACTGCCTGGGAAACATGAAGTAACATTTCCAAGTAGAAATCTTGCACATATGGCAAAGGAAAGCTTGCAATAGAGTAGTAAAATGATATTTCAAAATCTGATACCCTACCTTCCTATATTTATAAGAATATATCGAGTAAGAGTTTAGTACTTCCCCTTATTATTCTCTAATAAATTACAGAACCTTCTTGATCCTTTTCTGAAATGCACAAAAATGAGACTACCTTCCCCAGAAACAAAAATGAAGCTCCCACTTGTGTCACCACCTCGGAGCCCCTCTGTGGAGAAAGAGCCAGGTTTGTCGGTAGGGAATGTTCTTCCTCAGCAACCTGCCTTTAAAGTCTCGATGCAAAAACGTCAGGATAATGTCCGTCCCCAGTAAACAGCCTTGCCCCTGTTAGTCAAGCTCAGACAATGATCAAAGGGGTTCTGGCCCGTGAAGGAAGCCCAAGGCAGAGGAACTCCTGCTTTCTAGCACAGGTCCATGGCAATGCAGGAGCTAGCTAAGAACGTCATAAGGATCTAGGAAATTCAGAGGAAAACACAATAGGCTACAGAGAAAACACTAATTTAATCTCCTGGTGTGATGCTGCAGATCTTTCAATATTATTTCTCTCCTGTAGGTCTCTCCACCTCAACACTGGGTTTGGAAGTGCAGCCCCAGATTTAGGAAAGCATTTATCTAATCAAGCACACAAGTAATCCCGTTATTTTCAGTTGAGCCCCCTCCCAGACACCAAAACCTGAGCATGAGCTCAAGCATCTTGCTAAATCAAGTCTCTGAATTACAGGATTAGTGGTTTGTGGGTTTCCTCAGTGGAGAGGACTCTTCGACTTAGCGTCAATGAGTTTACACTTTACCTCCCCTGCACTGCCTGCCTGGTGGGAAGTCTACGTACAAGGCAATTTCAATAGAGCCCAACTAGTGTCATCATTGGAAACCAGCAGCTTTGACGTTAACAGGATTGTACTTCAAAAGAATACGCGCGTTTGCAGATGGCAACAGGTTCCTTAATACAGCTGTCTAATGAAGCCGATATTCCGCAATTATGCTCAGAGATCAAACGGTGCTGCAAACAGCACTCACAATAAAGCCAGCACCCGTGAGATGCTGGTGTCACGCCTATAGCATCACACACTCGGTCGAGAGCACGGCGCGCACGGGTGATGTTTTAGCTACTGTCACAAAACTTTTAACGTCTCTGTTGCAGCTAAGCAATTTTAAAAAAAAAAATTTGATTCTTAGCCCATGTTTATTAAAAAAAAAAATGATCTAAAACACACCTAAACAAATAACAATATGGCTGCAATTCAGGAACGCTTTTATGTATTGCCTTAACTTTAAGTACAGAACCACTGGAGTCAGCTGAATTCAAACATGTACTTGAACACTTTGTTGAAGGATAAATTAAGCCACATGCCAAAGTCCTCTCCAGAATCAGGGCCTTGATTTATTTATTTTTTTTCCAAACACACAAAAGGGCATAATGCTAACTAAGAATTTGAACATTGCATCGGTGCAAATAATTGTAGCATCTGTGCCAGTTCTCTTTTCACCCTGGTACCCCCTATGCCTCCAGGTACGTAAATCTGATTCTCTTTGTGGCTTCACTGAAGTTTCTATTGATTAAACACCCAACCCTAGCAGCAGGAGAATTGAGCCCTGCATATTTATTTTCTTCCTCTCAATACATCAAGAATTCCCTTTGGCCTCTCAATTGCTGTATCACATGGTACCCTGCGTGCAAATAGAATTACAGTGATAATGTATCTAATGAATACATTTGTGTACGTATTTTCCTAATAGCATCCTACTCTACACCAGACCAAAGAATATATATGTTCAGCACACACAATAGCAGAGAAGGTGTGTGGAACAAGTGCATATTACTAACAAGAGCCAGACCACAGACTTACAGGGGAAAAAAAATAACTGAAACCCTTCCAAGATGAAAGCTTTGAGATCAGGACCTCACACAGACCTTTGGAACATTTCTGTTGGGGCTTTAAAGCACAATTTGAAGATTGTAAGTGTTAATGTTTGCATTTTCATTAACCACTAGCACTACACAACCTTTATATAAGTAGATATAGAAACTATTGCAATGTATAACACACACACCTCCCAGAAAAAAGTGTTTCCAAGAAATAAGTTAGCCGTATCACTTCAAACCAGAGTACAAAATGCACAGGTAACACTTTTGGCTCCGTTCTTTATGACACACACGCACTTCAAACAGTTGTTAGAAAAGTTATTTTGCAGCAGACAAATTCATTCCTGCAGAAACTTCACTGATTTTAGAGTTGTTGTAGCTTAGAACGGGGAGGCATTTAATTTGCTAGCTCACTCCATGCTGACTTTTAAAGTAATCCTGTAATATCAGAAGACTGATTTAAATCAGGTTCAAGTACCCAAGTGGCAATTAAAACCTGCAAAGTCTGAGAAATGTCAGCAAGCTCTGGTTAAGATACATGTCTGGAAATATACAAATAAATACCCTCAAAACTTTTTTAGTTGGTTCAAACCACACTTTGAAAACAACTCATTCAGCACAACAGCCATTGTTTAAAGACAGTGAGGTGAGAAATACAGGTTTTGGTAGTATTTCAGTAAAATAACTCCTAAGACACAGTTTTTAAAAAAAAACAACAAAAATCAAAGCAAGAGTCCACCTTAAACTTAGGGCAATAGAAGGTCACTTACCCTGTGAGGACGACCACGAAATCCATCACATTCCAACCATTCCGTAGGTAAGAGCCTTTATGAAAAACAAACCCCAGAGCGATGATTTTTATACCAGCTTCAAAACAAAATATTCCAATAAAGTACGGCTCAGTGTCATCCTGCAAAAGAACAAAAATCAAAGGTGTAAAGAAAATACCTAGGCTTCTGCACTGATAGCAACAGCTACGTGCACCAACTTCATGCCCATTTCAAGCTCTCTGAACAGAGTTGGAACCAAAAGTTTTAAGTTTACTAGAGCTAAGCACAGAGGGGAATTTCATTATTATTTCTCTGAAGGTAAATTTGTTTTTTCACATTTTAAATTCTATTTGCCTTTATTCTCATCCTTTCACCCCACACTTTTCACCCTTACTCAATATTCTGGAGGGAAATTTAATAGTGAAATTTTCCTCTAAGGACATAAAATATTTCTGTAGTTATTAACGTGGAAGAAAACATGTGCTTTACAACTCATCCAACTGAAACAAGAGGATATCTTGCGGAGTAACAGCCAGCACATCAGCCCTGGCAGGAAATTATTTATTTATCGTTTATTCCATCACTTCTCCCTTCACTATCCTCCATTTTCTCAGTTTCCACAGCTGCAGCCTCATTTATTTTCCTTTCACTGTGTATCTGTTTCAGGGAGAAATTGCTTTCTCTTCCATTAAGAACAATAAGGTTTGGGTCTCAGGCCCATGGCGCAAACTGAAGCACACCATGAGACCTCATCTTCGTGTCCTAGCTCACTAGAGAGAGGAAAAAAAAAAAACAAAACCAAGCTTAGTCTCCACATTTTTACTAAACCATTTTTAACACCTGCAGCACCAGATCTCCCACTATTATAGTTCATTGATAAAAGGTTTGACATAAACTCAACACCAAAAGGAAGAATTCACATTTAGAAGGAAAACGCGGGCAAGAAACAGGAACAAAGCAAGAAGTGAGAGCAACAGACATCCATTTCAAGAACACGTTGATTAGCTTTGGCACCTGTAACCAATTTCCAAATGTGCCTTAGACCCCGACTTCAGCTGAAGTCAATGGAAGTAAAGCAGCCCTACCCAAATGAAGCAAACTCCCAAATTAAGAGATTAGAAACTTTTGTTCCAGTGGCTTAAGCATTTCTGACCACCAGCCAAAGAGCTGAGCTGCTGTTTGACACATTTGTTTACATTTGGCAATTCTACTAATAACAAAAATTTGGGTTTAGTTCACTTTACAGAAAGGGCATGAATGTTAAATCTTGTGGCCACAGAACAAGGGAAAAAGAAAGCGCAGTTTTGATACAAGACTTTATTTTAAAAGCAGGGCAGTTCCTGATCAACTCTGACCCAGCACTGCCACATAGACCCATGCTTTGGACAAACTACTTGTTAAAGAAAACATGTTTTTTCCCACCTGGAAGACCAACAGAATAGCATACCCCTCCCAAAGGGGCTTACTTGCTTAGCACATCAATGTAGACCCAGCTCAGCAAGTCAACCATAAAGCACTAATCACCGAAGATGCCTCCAAGCTGTTGGAAATTACTACTTCTGGACGGGTTTTTCCATCAGTGGCTGAATGGAAGTTTTGTTTCCTACAAAGCAGCACCCCATATTCTTACACACCTCAGTGATCTCAGCTCCTCCGTGTACTTCATCTTCCACCCTATGCCACCTCTACTCCATCTCCACCTTTCACGACCTCACAGCCCTATCAACTCCACCTCCCATTCCTCTATGTCCAGGCAAGATGACCAGATCACACATACACTGACTGCCCAGAGAGAAAAGCAGAGCAGGGGACTGTCAGGCTCACACCTCAGACCTTTGGCCAAAATGGAAGGGAAAAGAAAAAAAAAAAAACAACACACCAAAAAACAAAAAGACACTAGGTTCCCCTCCAGCCAATGAGCTGTTTCCACAAACAGCAGCATCTCCAAGCCCTCTGCCTCTCCACAGAGCCTCACTGATGCTGCTCAGAGGATAAAAAAACTCTCACTGGCAGCCTGAAAAGCCCCAGCTACACATCTCTGTGGTATTTACCCACAAAGAGGAACAAGGCAAGGCCATCAGACCTTTTATGACCTTCAACAGAAATCCTATAATAGAAGTCTTCTTCCAACATTTCCTCCACAGCGAGAGCTAGAGGCCTCCCAGGACTCCAAGCCAGTACAGAAAACAGCGGAGGAGGAAGAGGAGGTCAGAAATAGGTGATTTCAGGAGCAGTTACCTTACTACTCTTCTGTTTCCCTTATACATGCAGGAGCATTCCATCAGCCTAGCCTGCCTGCTCTTCAACCTCTTCTAGCTCAACAGGTACACAAAAATCTTTGAAAAAAAAAACCAAAGAAAAAAAAGCCTTCCAGCCCATCCTGTATTTCCATCCCACAACTACTAAGATACCTCTAAAAATAGCTTTTCTAACACAAGAGGAAAAAAAAAACAACCATACCTTTACCCACATACACTCCTCCTCATTACTCCTTCACTTCCAGGAAGCCTTATATCTACTCTGCCACCAGTCATTTTCTTAATCTAGGTCAGGTGCCTTGTGATTACAGCTTCCAGCTTTAAAGAGCCAGGCTCCAGGTACTCAGTGCTTTGACAGAATATGTTCTTCCCAAAGTGAGGACTACAGAGAGCTCTTAGGAAGTGGGTCAAAGAAGTTTTTGTCAGCTTCTAGGGAAGCAGGAAGGCTCACAGATGGGCTTGAGTATTTGTTACAAAGAAAAACTGTCATCTATAGGGTTGGCAGTGAAATAAGAAGGTATGGAAAGAATGTCTTTTCTAAACCCTAAGTTTAAAATAATGTAGTTTAAGAATCAGAGCAGTAAAAACAGGGTGAAAGATAAAATTTATGCTCCATTCGGTAGTGGGGCCTGCTGCTGAAAAAAAAAATAAGGATTTGCATGGCTGTGTGATGGAGGGAGCTGGAGGACAAGGACATGGGTGACATGCCCTGGCCAGCACAGAACTGGCACTGTTGTCACCTCCAAAATCCTGCTGCCAGGGCATTCTGCAGCCCCTCGAGACAGAAGGGTGTGCTGCTGCTTGGACTCAAGAGTGGGAAAGTAGGTGATAATGAATATCAGTGTGCATGCTTGGAAGGAGGGTGGAGAATTGGGGCAGCAGCCAGAGCTGTGCCAGCAGGTTGTTTGCTGTGGACACAGCAAAGCTTGAGACTGGGCCAAACACACATTTAATCAATATGGTTCAGATCAGAAACAACTTCTGAGTCTGGAAAGTCATTTCTATTCCTAGCCCGTGTCCTAGTGTCTTTCCTTGGCCTTTGGATGTGACAACCTTGATAGGTTTGGGTATATAAGGCTTTGTTCATGCAAAGCATGATAGAAAGAGCTCACATATGACTGCACGAAGTGCCTATGGATAGGATAAAGAATGAAATCCATTAGTAAAGTACAAGAGCTGTCATGCTGAATATCTGAGAAAAGTTATATCCTGCCCTAACATCAAAAAACACCCAGGGGAGCCAAACGCTCAGAGCCCTACAGTGGCATACAGATGGATGTCCCACAGACCCACTGATGTCTTCACACAGGGTGTGCCACAGAGTCAGGCAAAAAAGAAATTTCCTGTTCCACACATTCTGATATCGTCTCTGTTAGGCTAAGATAGACCTATAGTTTACTGAAGCTTCTCATGAAAAGCTGAGAAATTAGGAAGAAGTCAGGGAGACTGAACAAGCCAAGAGCAAAACAAGAGTAAAGAACAAGCCAAGAGTAAAATATCCACCTGCGAGGCCCTTCAGGGCTCGGATGTGAAGCTCGTATTCCTACGTTTGGAGCTCTCACCATCAGGCTCTGGCCCACTCAGCACAACTCCCTCCACATCTTTTCATCTGGCATTGCTCCAGTGTGTACAAACAATGCAATATTTATTGGGACAGAGAGAGACTGACTCTACAACCTACTGGCTAAGGCACTCAGCTGAGATGGACAGTAGCAAGTTTGTAGCATCTCTGTTCCCGTGGATAATTATGGATATGAAGTAAACACTTCCAGCAGGCAAAGCACGCAAGACTCCCAACTCGCAGCAAGCAAGAATCTAAGTGGTAGGTCATTCTGCTGCAAGGGGAAGAATGAGCTGATTTCTCTTGGTCTGAAGAGCAAGGACTTGAAGCCAATGCTCCAGTTCACCACTAAATGCTTTGACAGCCAGATTGGTGTTTTTTCAGAGCCCTGGTTTTGATCAGGATTTTCTCCCTAGAACGAATTAATACTTTTCTCTGCCCCAAACTACATATAGAAAATGGACAGAGAAAGATTACTGGTAAGCCATTCCAGTTCTTGAAACATTGCATCTACTGAGATATCACTTGCTCCTCCCATGTGCTTAATTAACTCTGCTTGAAAAGCAACATGAGCACAGAAAATAGCCAAATGAGATTGCACTGCAGGTTCATATCTTGGGTCTCTGCAGGGATATAGAGAAGAAAATTTTGAGTAGAAGAGAAAAATCATGAAAATGTTTGTATGGACTCCTCCATCTTTTTTTCTCTGCTTTATCAACCAGACAATCTTCAGATTTTTGTCTTTGTATCTGTGGCACCTAGGCAGCTTTGTTTTTTCTTCTACATCTTCCAGTCATAAAAGGCTTGTGATGTGCATCTCATACCCTTAAGATCTGACTAACTATTCAGTGATGAGCCTTCACTCCAATTTGGAGATTTAAATCCACCCAGGAGAAGGAAAGGCATATCCATAAATCATTAACCAAAAAAAGCCAATTTCATTCCTGCCAAAGACAGCAATAAAGCTGCCGCTGTTCTGCATGGAGTTATAATTTGGCTCAACAAACCTGTAAGCATGTGGAAATGTTCATCCACTCCGGTTTAGCATGGATTTGTAACATTTTCAGTAAAGAAACTTACAATGTGTGGAAGCAGCAAGAGCATTCTAAAGAGATTTTGCTTTGAAAAACAGAACATTTTTTCTTATTCACAATGCTTAATCTTTCCAGCATACGCTGAAAACAGAAAGTATTTAATGACTTGTAAAGATTCTTAGTGTTATTCTATGATAAATCACTTTATACTTTAGAGTTACAGATATGCTGTAGTTAAAATGGCTTCAGGATGTCTGGATCAAAAACAATGCTGCACTACGGTGTTTGGGACAAAAATCGGGAGTTAATTCCTCCTTCATCACCAAGGCAGAGCCAACAAGGTGGGGACTGTGCATTTAACTCTCGTACAGTGATCTTACACTATCCAGTGGTAATGCCAGTGCTGCTCTTTGGAGTAATTTGGCAGGAACTGAAGTTATATGGACAGTACTGGGTGCTGGAAAATGGAATTAACTCAATGGGGAAAACACCAATAAAAAGCCTCTAGGATCCTCTTACAAATCTAGGGATACAGAGGAACAGAGAAAAAAATGTGCTAACCATACCTACTGCTGCTTAAAATAACGTATCGCCAAAGGGTTACCAAGATAGAATATCCACAAAACTACTTTTCCCCGTCACTAGTCTGTACGTTTGTAACTCTGGAAAGCACTTCCCAGCTCAGCCATTACCGTGGGTCTAAGCCTGTGCTGTGCTCAAAACCCAGCTTGCCTTGCTTGCCAATCCCAAAATATATGAAGACGTGTTTAATGGCAGAAAGATCAATGTACATGCATGTTCTTTCTTTTTTCCTCTTATCTTCTCAAGTAGAAGTAATTCAAACAGGAAGAGACTAAGCACACACAATGTAGGTGGGCAGCCAGCATACCTTTCCAAATGGGCAGTATTGACCAGCTGACCCTGAAGCTCTTTCTAGATCAATCACTTACACAATTTTTCCTATTTCTGAAGAATGAGGTTGTGAGAGTTGCCTGCTGGTATGGACCAACCTTGGAAACTGAAGCAACCAGCATTCAGACTTCTCTAGCTTTTGGCAGCAAGCCTAATATTATCTTTGTTTGCATAATTTAATATCTACATGTAAAATACATATAGATCCACATTTATTCATCCTTTGAACATGCACCAGGATTCATGCATTTAGGCATGAAAAATGTTCCAGATCATTAACAGCAGGAGAAAAATCAAACCAAAAATATTACCAATTTTCCATACAGTGATGAATTATTTTGAAGCTATTCTTCTATTTTCTTTTGAAATAAAGTAATTGGGCTCATTACCATAAAGCCTGCAGGTAAATTATTTTCCTCTCTAAGTTGGTTTCTTTTTATGGAAGGGAAGTGTAATCATCTAAACACAAAGTTTGTTTTGTAGGGTCCTTGATATATGCTGTAGCAGGAAGATAGCTGAAAGATATATGAACCTAAAAGGTTGCTCTGTTCTAAAACTTCCTGGTAAAATATCACAGAACTTCACTTGATTCTACAGATAATTCTGAGCATTTGGCAGTCTCTTCCTGTCTTGGTTTATACACAGCCTAAGATAGCTGCTCTTCTGATCATAAAGTAAGATCCTTCTCTCCTCCTGCGATTGGGCAGGGCTGACTAGAGTGATGAAGCATTCTTGTGAGGATGGGATTGGGAGGTTAGAGTTATACTTGTTGTCACTGACTTCTTTTTCCTGATTGCCGAGTCAATGCCCATTTGTTTACTTGTACATCTTCAGAACAGATACAAGCCCTTGAAACCCTGAGAGACTGACTGCTTTTTGTATTAGACCAGAAACAAAATGACAAAGAAAAAAAAAGTAAATAAATTAATACAACTCACCAATCTCTCTGACATTGGTGTCTTGTCTCCATCCGGCAAATGTTGTTCCAGAGCCAGCACAATACAATTGGCTATGATTGTAGCTAAAATCATGTATTCAAATGGAGTGGGAATCAGAAGTTAAAGAAGACACTAGACAACACAAGGAGAACCTCCTCAGAGTCCCGTTTCTACCTGAACAATTACATTAGTTGAGCATTCTAAGATCTCTCACCTTTTTTGAAGACATTTAGTCTCCTTTACTTCCTCAGTCCTTTCTGGAGTGCCTTTGGAAGAAAAGTAGGAAATTGTCTCTCTTCTTTGAGAGAGTCAGTGACTTACACAGAGTCAGAGCTGCTCAAGGAATTTGGGAGCAAGAAAGGCAAAGGTCCAAAGAAAACAAAATGCTATTAATAATTATTATTTTGAAACGAGACTGATAAGCTAAACCTCCCCAAAATAGATTATACAGCTGAATGCCATCTGCTGAGCTGCTCTTCAGAAATCCCCTGTCATTTAACGTGAGTGCATGGCGTGAAGAAGTGACAGGCTAGAAAAGTTCGATTCAGAGTGTCTACATGGGTCCAAACCTCAAACCACAGCTGGCTCGTGATGCCTGCTCCCGGTGAGGGCAAAATCACCAGCGCCCTGTCGGGATTGTAAGAGGGGAGAGACCCGCCCTACGGGAAGAGAAGGCAAAAACCCGACCCTAGGTAGTCCCTCCAGCCT